>NC_031990.1:81243896-81247861 GCF_001879085.1 Nicotiana attenuata
GAATAATGCAACTCACCAAGTCCCAGTATCATCCGCGCTGCTACGCCCAATAGGCTGCTAGAGGTACATATACCTATGCAACAAAAATGCACAGAAGTGTAGTATGAGTACGTAATCAACGTGTACTCAATGAGTATCCGTCTAATCTCGAAGAAGTAGAGACGAGATGGTCAACTTCGACTCTTACTAGAGGTCAACTAACAATATACTAAAATGTGAGGAAATCATGGATTTATGTAGTAATTCTAATTCAAGAAGCTGGAAAAAACAGGTAAACACCTTCAACAATTAATCAAGGATTTTCAAGGTTTACTCTTCATTATCTTATCAATTTATATCAAGCCACGAAGGCAAATTTCAAGTTTAAAAATTTTCAAGCGACAAATAACATGCGCAAATCACACCGAGGCGACGGCCCGATCCAACAGAAATGTAAATTGTGCACTGCCGAGGGTCGAACGGCACGAACCATAGATGCATCTATTACCCGCTCGCGAATCATCCATGCGACGCAGTTAACATAAAATAAATAATCACCCTGCTCGCGAATCATCCATGCGACGCAGGTACACATAAGATACACAATCACCCTGCTCGCGAATCATCCATGCGACGCAGGTACACACAATATACATGCTCAACTAGCCAATTAGAATTTTATCGGGGAATAATTATCCAAATAAAACCAATTCTCCTTTAACAATTTTTTTTTTTTAAAAATGAAGTTTAATCCTTTTAGTAATCCCCTTACTAATTCAATGTGATTTAAGTAATTCAAGCTATTGATGGGTTCATAAATAATTCAAGTATAACATGCTTTTGGGTCCTAACTACCCGGACAATAGCATAATAGTAGCTACGCACGGACTCTCGTCACCTCGTGCGTACGTAGCCCCCACAAATAGGAGCACATAATTAATTATTTCACCTATGGGGACAATTCCCTCTTACAAGGTTAGAAAGGAGACTCACCTCGCTCCGAAGATTCATAACCGGCATTCCACGCCCTTCCGAAGACTCCAATTGATGCACCACGCTCCGAAACTAGCCAACGGTTCCGCAAATCCATTAACATATGCTCAATTATTCATTATAATCTAATTTATAGCAATTTCTAACTCCGATCGAAAAGTTGACCAAAACGCCCTCGGGCCCACGTGCCCGGAATCCGAAATTATTCGAAGATAATGTTTACCCATGGCTTCACTAGCTCAAATATATAATTTACTCCTAATTCCATGCTCGAATTCGTGGTAAAAATCCAATTTATAAAATTTCTAGGTCTTCTTCCAAAAATACCAATTTCCCCACAATTTTCATGCCCAATTCCATCATATAATCTTGTATTTAACTCAAAGCTAGCATAAATTACTTACCTCATGACAAGTGACGAAAATGGCGCCTCAAAGCTGCTCCCCATCGACTCTAATGGAAGAAAAATGGGGTTGAAATGAACTCAACCCCGAAATTTTTAAAGACCTCACTGCTCCAGTCATTTCCGCACCTGCGGACCCTGGACCGCTTCTGCGGTTCCGCAGGTGCGGTCAACAGGCCGTTTCTGCGATTCACCCTGGCCACCCCAGCTTCCGCTTCTGCGCTTCCTTTTCCGCAGGTGCGGTCCCGCATCTGCGGCTCCCTAACCGCATTTGTGGTCCAAGCTCCCCTACCAAAATCCGCATCTGCGGTCTTCCTGGCCGCTTCTACGGCTCCGCACCTGCGCCAAAACTTCGCAGGTGCGGAAATACCAGATATCAGCTGCCTCAGCTTTTCTTCAACTCCAAATTCGATCCGTTAACCACCCAGAATCCACCCGAGGCCCCCGGGACCTCAACCAAACCTACCAACCAATCCCAAGACTCATTACGGACTTGCTCGAAGCCTCAAATCATATCAAACAACGCTAAAACCATGAATTACACCCCGATTCAAGCTTTATGAACTTCGAAATTTCAAATTTCTATTTCTGATGTTTAAACCTATCAAATAACGTCCGATTGACCTCAAATTTTGCGCACAAGTCAAATTCGACATTACGAACCTACTCCAACTTTCAGAATCGGATTCCGACCCCGATACCAAAAGTCCACTTCCGGTCAAACTTCTCAAAAACCTTCAAATTTCCATCTTTAGCCAAATGGCTCCAAGATGACCTACGGACCTCCGAATTCACTTTCGATCGTGCCCCCAACTCCAGAATCACCATACGGAGCTATTCACAGACTCGGAATCCCAAACGGACATCGATATCACTGAAATGCACTTCAGCCCAAACTTATGAATTTTCTTTCAAAATGTTACTTTCCACAATAGGCGCCAAAACGCTCCCGGGTCATCCAAAACCCGATCCGGGCACGCCCAAGTCCGAAACCATCATACGAACCTGCTGGAACCTTCAGATCCCGATTCCGAGATCGTTTACTTAAAATCCAATCTTAGTTAATTCTTTCAACTTTAAGCTTCCAAAATGAGAATTCTCTTTCCAAATCAACTCTGAACTTCCCGAAATTCGATTCCGACCGCGCATACAAGTCATAATACCCGAAATGAAGCTGCTCATGGTCTCTGACTGCTGAACGATGCGCTAGAGCTCAAAACGACCGGTCGGGTCGTTACATTCTCTCCCACTTAAACATACGTTCGTCCTCAAACGTGCTGAGAACTACACGGAAGTAGTCTAAAATCACTGTTTAACTTCTCATACACCTTCCCGTGCTACCACAACTCAGTTGAGCACATCAGCTCGATCAATTCTGAAGATATTCCCTTTTATTCAGGCAAATAAGCCTTAGAGCCCAATTCCAACATCCGGAATTCTATGCCCGACCTGTTTCCAATATAAGATCACCATATCAATCACTACACGATGTACCTAAACATGGCTGCATAACTTTGTTAGATTCCCATCTACCATCACTTTATTCTCCGGACCACAATAATATTTTCTGATCAACTTAGTCAAAATTCCACGAATCTGATGCTCCTATTGCACCCCATGACATACACAGGTCTTACTCTAACTCTTACAATGCCGCCACAACGGAAGAGATGTGCAGAAATTCATAATCAACTGCCGAGTCAACCAATCATTGAGTCTATACTTCTGACAAGAAGCATTACCTCATTCTGAACCAAATAATGATCTTTGCTCCTTAATATATTTCACGTAATCAGATTGCACTGATCCTAAATCCAAAAGTCTCGTCTCACCCAGTACGAACTGCTCAGGCAATAAGCCACCCCGACATGACCAAAAGTCTCATATGATGCCACAATGTGCCAATAGGCTACCAATTTGAACACGATATAATGAAAACGAACTCTGGAAAGGAAATCCAATTACCCCGCTCGCGAATCATACATGCGACGCGGTCGACATAATTAAACAAATACCCCGCTCGCGAATCATACATGCGACGCGGGCACACAGCTAACATGAGCTTTCCTCATAAAAATAGGAAACAAAACACATAAAACAGATACGGGGAACTGTACTCAGCTTCACATTGTTGCGGTGCGCAACCCGATCCGAACAACATAACCATGGCGGCGTGCCACCCGATCCACCCATAAAACTCACATAAGGAGATACGCACCGAGCTAGATTGCTCATTTCAATAATATACCGAATATTGGTCACAAGCACACTATGTGCATAATTCCATCCCTGGGGAGACATATAGTGCCAGAAGCCACAAAAACTCGAGCACAATTGAGGTGCGATATACGATTTGAAATCTCAAAAGCCATCCTGCTCATATAACTTCATCTCTACGCGGATCCTCAACAAGTAAGCCATTTCCCAAGCCATCTCACAACTCACACGGCGCAATGTATCATTACATGAAATATCTGACGATGAAATAACACCCTGACTACTCCTCCATAAGGAGCACATTACTGAAATGAACACATCTGTCCTAATATAGAGCCCATATTCACCTTTGAATCCATCCACAGACCTCAAG
>NC_031990.1:81250393-81263691 GCF_001879085.1 Nicotiana attenuata
AATAGTCATTCATAAGCATCGCGACAACTTGTGCCTAGCCTCAAAGCCCTCGAAATTATCGCTACTGGCTGAAACAATAAAATATTCTTCCATAAGGCGACGACAATAATCTGATCAGCTATACCGGGAGAAACATCACGTATCACATCGGTAGTACCATTACGGTCCTTCAATTTCGATTTATGACAAGCGGTTCGCATCGCATAGGATTGAGAGGAAAGAAACAAAGGCATAAGCCTCACATGAAATCAAATCGTACGATAAGGAATCAAGAAGAGAGGTACTCCTAACAGTCCTGCAGCCTCCCGAGGATAAGTACAGACGTCTCCGTACCGATCTGCGAGACTATACTAGACTTGCTCATGACTCGTGAGACCCTAGGAACCTAGTGCTCTGATACCATGTTGTCACGACCCAAAATCCACTAAGGGTCGTGGTGGCGCCGGACACCGCTGTCAGGCAAGCCAACCAAGAATGCATAATTAAATTCCAGTTTTAGTACTTGCGGAAAACATTTTTCTTATACGAAGAATGTTAAACAATAAAGATTTTACAAAAAGGAATGAACTTAAAGTCAATAAAGGACTTAATACTGAATAATCCAAAAGCCTCCTAGAACCCGGTGTCACAAGTGCATGAGCATCTACTGATAGGGAAATAAAATACAACCTCCGTCCGAAATACAGTGGACAGGAAATAAATACAAAGTGCTGAAAGGGACTACACTAGCTGCGGGTCGCCTCGAATAATGCAACTCAACAAGTCCAAGAATCATCCGCGCTGCTACGCCCAGTAGGCTGCTAGAGGTACATATACCTGTGCAACAAAAATGCATAGAAGTGTAGTATGAGTACGTAATCAACGTGTACTCAATGAGTATCCCGTCTAATCTCGAAGAAGTAGAGACCAGATGGTCAACTTCGACTCTTACTAGAGGTCAACTAACAATATACTAAAATGTGAGGAAATCATGGATTTATGTAGTAATTCTAATTCACGAAGCTGGAAAATATAGGTAAACACCTTCAACAATTAATCAAGGATTTTCAAGGTTTACTTTTCATTATCTTATCAATTTATATCAAGCCACGAAGGGCAAATTTCACGTTTAAAAATTTTCAAGCGACAAATAACATGCGCAAATCACACCGAGGCGACGGCCCGATCCAATAGAAATGTAAACTGTGCACTGACGAGGGTCGAACGGCACGAACCATAGATGCATCTATTACCCCGCTCGCGAATCATCCATGCGACGCGGTCAACATAAAATAAACAATCACCCTGCTCGCGAATCATCCATGCGACGCAGGTACACATATGATACACAATCACCCTGCTCGCGTATCATCCATGCGACGCAGGTACACACAATATACATGCTCAACTAGCCAATTAGAATTTTATCGGGGAATAATTATCCAAATAAAGCCAATTCTCCTTTAACAATTTTTTTAAGAAATGAAGTTTAATCCTTTTAGTAATCCCCTTACTAATTCAATGTGATTTAAGCAATTCAAGCTATTGATGGGTTCATAAATAGTTCGAGTACAACATGCTTTTGGGTCCTAACTACCCGGACAATAGCATAATAGTAGCTACGCACGGACTCTCGTCACCTTGTGCGTACGTAGCCCCCACAAATAGGAGCACATAATCAATTATTTCACCTATGGGGACAATTCCCTCTTACAAGGTTAGAAAGGAGACTCACCTCGCTCCGAAGATTCATAACCGGCATTCCACGCTCTTCCGAAGACTCCAATTGATGCACCACGCTCCGAAACTAGCCAACGGTTACGCAAATCCATTAACATATGCTCAATTATTCATTATAATCTAATTTATAGCAATTTCTAACTCCGATCGAAAAGTTGACCAAAACGCCCTCGGGCCCACGTGCCCGGAATCCGAAATTTTTTGAAGATAATGTTTACCCATGGCTTCAATAGCTCAAATATATAATTTACTCCTAATTCCATGCTCAAATTCGTGGTAAAAATCCAATTTATAAAATTTCTAGGTCTTCTTCCAAAAATACCAATTTCCCCACAATTTTCATGCCCAATTCCATCATATAATCTTGTATTTAACTCAAAGCTAGCATAAATTACTTACCTCATGACAAGTGACGAAAATGGCGCCTCAAAGCTGCTCCCCATCGACTCTAATGGAAGAAAAATGGGG
This sequence comes from Nicotiana attenuata, assembly GCF_001879085.1. Taxonomy (NCBI): domain Eukaryota; kingdom Viridiplantae; phylum Streptophyta; class Magnoliopsida; order Solanales; family Solanaceae; genus Nicotiana; species Nicotiana attenuata. The sequence goes on from NC_031990.1 coordinate 81,252,581, forward strand.
TTGAAATGAACTCAACCCCGAATTTTTTAAAGACCTCACTGCTCCAGTCATTTCCGCACCTGCGGACCCTGGACCGCTTCTGCGGTTCCGCAGGTGCGGTCAACAGGCTGCTTCTGCGATCCACCCTGGCCACCCCAGCTTCCGTTTCTGCGCTTCCTTTTCTGCAGGTGCGGTCCCACATCTGCGGCTCCCTGACCGCATCTGCGGTCCCAGCTCCCCTCACCAAAATCTGCATCTGCGGTCTTCTTGGCCGCTTCTGCGGCTCCGCACCTGCGGCCAAAACTTCGCAGGTGCGGAAATACCATATATCAGCTGCCTCAACTTTTCTTCAACTCCAAATTCGATCCGTTAACCACCCGGAATCCACCCGAGGCCCCCGGGACCTCAACCAAACCTACCAACCAATCCCAAAACTCGTTACGGACTTGCTCGAGGCCTCAAATCATATCAAACAATGCTAAAACCATGAATTACACTCTGATTCAAGCTTTATGAACTTCGAAATTTCAAACTTCTATTTCTGATGTTTAAACCTATCAAATCACGTCCGATTGACCTCAAATTTTGCGCACAAGTCATATTCGACATTACGGACCTACTCCAACTTTCGGAATCGGATTCCGACCCCGATATCAAAAAGTCCACTTCCGGTCAAACTTCTCAAAAACCTTCAAATTTCCATCTTTAGCCAAATGGCTCCAAGATGACCTATGGACCTCCGAATTCACTTCCGATCGCGCCCCCAACTCCAGAATCACCATACGGAGCTATTCACAGACTCGGAATCCCAAACGGACATCGATATCACTGAAATGCACTTCAGCCCAAACTTATGAATTTTCTTTCAAAATGTTACTTTCCACAATAGGCGCCAAAACGCTCCCGGGTCATCCAAAACCCGATCCGGGCATACGCCCAAGTCCGAAACCATCATACGAACCTGCTGGAACCTTCAGATCCCGATTCCAAGATCGTTTACTTAAAAATCCAATCTTAGTTAATTCTTTCAACTTTAAGCTTCCGAAATGAGAATTCTCTTTCCAAATCAACTCTGAACTTCCCGAAATTCGATTCCGACCGCGCGTACAAGTCATAATACCCGAAGTGAAGCTGCTCATGGTCTCTGACTGCTGAACGATGCGCTAGAGCTCAAAACGACCGGTCGGGTCGTTACACACCAAGTGTTCGCCAACAAAAAAAAAGAGACTAGTTAACTTCATAATCAAACTTTCACTATGGAGCAGGTTCTTAGCCGGTATTCAAGATGGCATCATCCGCAACCGAAGGTTCAACTTGATTAGAAGAGGCTTGAATAACCATTGCATCAGGGTTAGCTTCAACATCTTCGGGAGTATTAGCCATGGGCGAAGAAAAACTTTGGCTTTGCTGAGTCTTCTCGATTGTTTCTTTAATCTTTGCTATCTCAGCATCCAAGTTAAAACCTACCTGGCTTACTTCCATAAGAGTGCCATGACGCGTGTTCAAAATGGCCCAACTTACCTTAACAGCAGCTTTGTCTTCAAGAGCTTCATACTCTCTCTCCCAATGATCAATTTCACTCTTAAGCTCTTCCTTCTCGGCTAAAGCAACATCATAAGAAGCCTGTAAAGGGGCAAGTGAACTTTCCAAAAACTTAACTTTATCGGTAGACACTCGGAGATCTTCTTGGGCTTGGGTGAGCGTTTGAACAAGCTCACCTGCATAAGCTTCTTTCTCATCCAACAAGGCTTTCAGACCTCTGATCTCTTCTATAGCCTTAGAGAGTTGTTCAGCAAAAGATGACTTAAGAAGGTGCTTGTCCTTGTCCGCCTGATTGGAAGAGGCTTTCTCAACTGCAAGCTCCGCTGCCATGACTTTTATCTGCTGCTCCAAGGTACACTTGTTCTCCTCTAAAACTTCCATCTCAAGCTGAAGACTTTCATATTGCTCTATCCAATTATCGGCAACAGTCTGATAGTCATGTATCAACTGCTCCATATGGGAAACCTTTTTCATCATCTTCGTACCAATGAGATTGATCTACGTAAAGAAAAGAAGGATGAAAATCCTAGTAAAAGGAAAATTACATAAGGAAAAAAGAGAAGTCTATACCTTCAATGATGATTGCACAATGTCGTTCATCCAAGTCAAAGAACTATGACTTTCTAGTTTTGACTTTTCCACTGGACCTATCAAGGGTTTTAGCCATACATCAGCCTGGCCTGACTTCTTCAGAAGATTACCATCAGCAGGAACCTCAATGGTAATTTGCTTCATTGCCCAGCTACCACTTGAAGAACCAATTTCATTACGAGAAGTATTGGCAGCAGGAATGGTCGAAGAAGTTATAATAGCTTCGGGCGGAGCAGAAACAGTGACGGTAGAAACGGGCATATGGGATTCCATTGGAACTGACACAGGGAAAGAGGCAAGAGGCGTTTCCTCAGCAACCAAGTCAAAACTTTCACTGTCAAAACCACGTGAAAAGAGGTGATCAACAGAGTCTCGAGGTGCCACAGGCGTCTCTTCATCAGAACTCAATAAAGTGGCTTCAGCAGGCTCGGTCACAGAAATAGAACGAGGAGGAGGAGTAGCTTCGTCATCCGAAATGACACGTCTTCTAGCTTATGGCTTACGCTCTAAAGAGCTTCCATCCCGCTCCTCTTCATCTTCATAATCCTGTAATCTATCAGCTTTTCTTTTCGATGAAGAACTCAAGATTATCTCTTGGGATCTTGCCAAAGAAAGTCTAGAAGCTGCGATTGATTCAGCACTCACACCCCGAATAGGAAACCCTGATAAAAAGAAGGGTTAATAAATTCAAAAGAGAGAATGAATGAAGGAAAAAGGGGAAAATAAAAATTTTACCCCAACCAAACCTGTTCGAAAGGTACTTCCAAGACCTTACTTCCATCGGATCGATTGTTAACAATTTTTCTACCCAACCACAAAAATTGGGAATCTCTTCAACAGTACCCATGGTTACTGAAAAAGGAAAGTAACCAGTCATGGGAAGTATAAACTCTTAAGAAAAAGAAATTTGTAAAGAAAACTTACGTGCAAAGTTCCACTTCTCAGGGAAGAGCATATTTTCTTCACCTACTAACCCTTTTGTAGGAGCAGCAACAAATCGGGCATACCAGCCACGATCTTTATCATCCTCGGGGCTGACTAAAACTCTCTTACTCCTTGCCACCAGAGTAAAAACCCCATAACGGAATAATTTAGAAGAGTAGAGATGGATTAGATGAAAAAGGGTGAAAGGCAATTGAGCCAAATTAGCCAAATACCTTAAGCATGCAACAACCCTCCATACAATAGGGCCAATTTGTCCTAAACACACATTGAAGAAGCGGCAGAATTCAATAATAACCGGATCAATAGGGGTCCTAAAGTCTAACATAAAGGGGTACGCATACACAAAAGAAAAGCCAGCTCTGAAAGAAGTGATCCTTTGATTTGCATTAGGGATCATAATTGGGAAATCAAACTTTCAATGACAATCTTTACGAACAACAGAGATCAAACCTTCAGTAATCTGTGAAGGGTAAACATCGGCACGATCATGAGAGGACACAGAGGAGACCTGGTTTCTAATCGACTCTCTTTCAGTATAAAAAGAGAGCTCAGCAGGAATAATCTCATCTACTGTAGGCTCACGAATTGGCTCACCGGAATCCCTACCTCTAGCAGAAGACTTATGAGAAAGAGAAGGCCTAGTTCTAGAAGATGATGGAGGATTAGGACTAGGTTGAGAAGGAGAACCTCGAACGTAAACTGATCCTAAACTACGCAGTCTACCTCCTCTCCTGCTTCTAGTAGGAGCGAGGTAAAGTTCATCAACAATAAGAACTTTCTGAGGATCAAGGTTTGAAGAAGACATAGTTACGCGAAGATGAAGAAAAGATTGAATGGCAAAGTATGGGAAACTTTTTCGTGAAAGAAAAGACAAAGGATATATTTATACTTGGAAGCAACTGTCAAACAAAAAGGTAATGATGGAAACGTCATTATGAAAACTGTCATTTCATGATTGATGTAGCCGTAAAAGAGCCCTAAAAATGCTGAGGAGTTACAGAACCAATCAAAGGGCACCACGTGTCACACACATTAAATGGAAGTGACATACGAAGCGTCAGTTCAGAAAAAGGTATAATGGTATGGGGGAATCGGCGGCAAAAATTTCCGCTTTAATGAGATCCACTTCCCACATATTTAATTGCTGAATAAATAGCAAGTGGGGACCATCTGTATTGGGAAAAAATCGATATTACACTTAGAATTAATTATGTGGCTGACATGTCAAGACACGTGGATTATTATAAGAGTGACACTTGGCAAAGAGTACTAAAAGAGGCGCGAGTCTTAATAGGTACGAGCGAAATGTCATGAAGGCAAGAAAGAACGGTCACTCGGGCCTATAATTTGAAGAGGCACCGGTGGAATGAATCAAGTCAGCAGAAAGTACAGATTCATAATATCTTCAATTAATGAGCGTAAATGATAAGAAATGTTATAGAATCTTCATGAAACAGTTATGATTGCCAATTATAACGTCTTATCAATATCATTAAATGCTCATAATGGCTCTATTATGAGAGGAAAGAAACGTTGTACTTGGAAATAGCTATAAAAAGGGGAGAAATAACATTTGTATGGACACACTGATGATTATTGGAATATACTTGATTACATTGCTTTATTTTGCTTACTCGACTATTTCTCAGTCTAATTTTCCTTTCTTACTATACAATTATTTCTTTATCTGATTATCAGTAACCCGAGTTCTTCTAAAAATACGCTTTGACCGAAATTCCAATTTTCTGGTTAAACAATGTAATAATTAATTTTGTTCTGCCACCTTTTCTTCTTTAGCCTATCTATATCTGAAAGTCAACTACACATAGAGCCGTCAATATGGGCCAGCCCAGCCCAGCCCGTTATTTAGCAGGGTTGGGCTAGAATTTTTGAAGCCCATTAAAAAATGAGGCTTTTAAGCCCGGTCCGAGTAAGCTCGTGGCCCGTGAGGCTTGACTGAGGCTGGGCTTGGCCAGCCCGTGGGCCTAATAAAAATATATATTTGAAATATATAAAATATAAAAATTATTCAACACAAAAAATATCAAGAAGAATATCCAAGCTTAAAGTTTATTAAGCTCATCATATTAAAAGATCAAAGTCTTAAAACGTTAATTAGTTTTAAAAATTCAATTATTCTTAATATTTAACTAATTAATATTGCATACGAATTGTAGATGTAGATGAAAGTGAAGTTATTAAGACAACCTTCTCACAAGCGGATTCAAATATGTTTGACGAAAATGATGTGTTGGATATCCCGTAAGCATAATGGATGTTTAGTTTGTTTTGAGTTTTGACTTTTAACGAAGTATTAGTCTTGTCTTTTACTTTTTTTAGTTTATCATATATTGGAACAGTATAAAAAGTTATTAAGTTTTGTGAAATTTTTCCAATAAGACTTTTTAAACTTTCAAATATTTATCTTTTTAGGTTAGAACTTAAAGAAAAAAATGTAAATTATATTTTAAAAAATGATGGGCCGGCCCGTGGGGGCCCGCAGCCCACATAAGGCTGGGGTGGGCTGACCATTATAAGGCCCATCAAAATGTGGGCTAGCCCAACCCAACCCGTTAATTGCTAAAGCCCACGTGGGTTGGGTTGGGCTAGCCCGGTCCCGTCCATATTGACAGCTTTAACTACACACAATATAGTATTACGGATTTGAAATTGATATCTTGGGATTGAAAGTAGAAGAATATTTTAAGTGCACCATGCGCTGAGTTAATTTCTACATCTTTTGTTTATTACTACTGAAAAGGGGTTTTTAATGAAAACCATAATAATCATAAAGTGAAATATTCATGGAAAGAGAAGCACTGAAGATCAATTCATATTACTGTATTAAATAGCCGCGCTTTTTGAAAGGCCAAAAGAAAAAAAATAGAATTTAAGTTCTAAATACTAGCTGTATAAAAATATTTAGATAATTAAAAGAAAAATGATAACCTAGAATAAATAACAAGCAATCTACTATAGCAAGTTAAATTATACGATATTAATATTGTTTTATATTATTAGTGTATAGAACTTAAACACTAAGCAATACTATGTCTCAAACCCCATTATGAAAAGTAACTCCTACACTTTAAAATGAAAACAAATTTTCATGTACTAAATAAAAATTATAATTACACATGCTTATATTTTGTTTTATAAATGTATTTAGACTAATTATTTCAAAAACTAAATCCAAAAACAAATCCAAACGACATCGAAAATAATGACATAAGCGATTACGTACTATTTTATGCTAATCATATTTAATTTGCCTTTTTTTTCAATTTATCCTAATCATATGTAAGAAGAATTTTCTTTTGGTTTTCCAGGTACTATGTAGAGAATAGTAGTTCAGATTCTCCACTGATATATAAATAGTATAGCCTTTTGTGAGAATAATTATTGTTGGAGAGTTAAGAAATTAAAATATAAAGTAAAATAACAAATGAGTTCATCCTCATTAAATAATAAATATGTATAAGGAAAATAAATTTCCTGCTTTTATTGATTAAATATAAACATTAGGTACAAATAAATTTTTACTTTATGACTGTACCAGTTATTTACAACCAAAAAAGGAAAAAAAAAAGGAAATCAACTCTCCACGTAACTTGAATTTTAATCTATTGGCTGATAGTAGTAGTATGGTAAAAACTTACTTTCTGTAACGACTCGACCGGTCGTTTTGAGCTTTTGCACTTCGCTCGCCAGTTCTCGGGCATGACTAGTCCCGTGTGATGTATTATGACTTATGTAAATCGTCGGTTTTGGTTTTCAGGGTAATCGGAATGGATTTGGAAGAACAGTTCTTAGTTTGAAGCTTAAAATTTGAAAGGTTGACCAAGTTTTGACTTGTTAGTAAATGATCTCGGATTGAAATTTTTATGATTTGGTTAGCTCCGCTAGGTGATTTGGGACTTAGAAGCATGATCGGAATGTGTTTTGGAGGTCCGGAGTAGATTTAGGCTTCAATTGGCGAAATTGAAATTTTGGCGTTTTCCGGTTGATAGGTGAGATATTGATATAGGGGTCGGAATGGAATTCCGAAAGTTGCAGTAGGTTCGTTGTGTCAAATGTGACGTGTGTGCAAAATTTCAGGTCATTCGGACGAGGTTTGATGGACTTTTTGATCAAAAGCGGAATTCAAACGTTTTTGGAACCTTAGGCTTGAATCCGATGTTATTTGGTTGATTCGATGTTGTATTAGGTGTTTCGAAGATTGGTATAAGTTTGGATAGTGGAATGTGACTTGTTTGTTCTTTTGGTTGAGGTCCCGGGGGCCTCGGGGTGATTTTGGATGGTTGACGGGTGATTTTGAGTTGGGTTTGGCAGCTGAAGTTTTCTGTTACTGTCATAACCGCACCTGCGGCTAGGGGACCGCAGGTGCGGACTCGCAGAAGCGGATTTTGGAGCCGCAGAAGCGGCCAGGAGAGGGGCAGGCTGGGACTGCAGAAGCGAGGTCCTGGTCGCACCTGCGATTGCGCAGGTGCGGATTTCTTTGCGCAGATGCGGCCTTGGAGTTTTAAGTGAATTTCGCAGGTGCGCACCTGTGACCGCAGGTGCGACCATTTAACCGCAGGTGTGGTTTGCTGGGTCAGAATATGTTTATTTCACCCTTCGCAATTTTGAGTGATTTTTCATAACATTTCAAACGGGAAGAAGCTTTGGAGAGCTAATTGAAGGGAGATATCAAGAGGGCTTCTTAGAGGTAAGATCCTTGGTCCCTAAACTCGCTTTTATGATGCTTTTTAAGGTTGTAAGCTTGAATTATATGGGAAAATCAGTAGCAAATTGGAAGTTAGGGCTTGGAAATCGGAGACCTAAATCTAGGGATTTGAGGGGTCGGTTTTAGGGTCGTGATAAGTTGGTATTGTTCCATGTGTTTGCCCACGGGCGGTTTATGGTACATGTTTTGCCCGAGGGGCTGTTTACGTTTCTATTATTTTTACTCACTGTTTTTATCATTCTTTTGAAATTATTGGAAGATGTTTTAAAAAAGGAAAGGGTTTTTACTGAAACTGAGTTTGATTTACGAAATAAATGATTCCTGTACTGTTTTGGAAATGTACTATATTTGCTGTAGCGTTATGACGTGGCTTACGTGTTTTCTTACTGCTCAGCTTTCATTTACTTTTATTACTTACTGAGTTGACGTACTCACATTACTCCCTGCACCTTGTGTGCAGATTCAGGTATTTCTGAACCCGGTAGTGGGTGTTGATTGCTTAGTGGCAGAGTCATTGGAGTTAGCAAGGTAGCTGCCCGACGTCCGCAGCACTGCTTTTCTCCCTCCTGGTTTCATTAGGCTGTATTTAGTGCATTTTCAGAATTTTCCGTTGTATGTAGACCTTAGTAGATGCTCGTGACTGGTGACACCCCGATGTCGGGCTATGTCTATTCCGCAACTATACTGTTTCACCTTAGTTTTGGGATTATTATTATGTTAGAGACTTAATTTGTATCGATTTAATTGCTTAAAATGAATTGGTAGTGTGTCGGCTGGCCTTGTCTTCACGAGAGGCGCCATCACGACCGGGTCTGGGATTAGGGTCGTGACAAGTTGGTATCAGAGCCTAGGTTACATAGGTCTCACGAGTCATGAGCAAGTTTAGTAGAGTCTCGCGGATCGGTACGGAGACGTCTGTACTTATCCTCGGGAGGCTGCAGAACCTTTAGGAAATTTCACCTTCATGAATTCTTATCGTGCGTCCTTGATTCAGCTTGAAATGTAACTCTTTGAATTCCTTCCACGCATTCGTATGCGCACATGAGTGCTCGGTATCAATTGTGCATCGACGGCTTGTGTTTTCCCGAATTGAGGGACGAGATGTGATTTCTGTGTGTTGATGTTTGGCCAGTCTGGAGGACTTGATGTCGGGCTTTGCTTGTATCTTGAGCACTGAGGTGTTGATTGTGCGAGCACATGCTTTTGGACTATATATATCCGATAGTGTTCCTATTAGTGGAAGTGATGGCTGGATGGCTATGTGATGAGCATGATATGACTGCGTGATGTGTTCATATGATTTAGATGTGATAAGAAAAGTCTACTTGAGGGTAGGAAGAACGATTTGGTGCTTGATTTTCATCTTGGTTTGATATGTAGCCCCGAGTTATAGGTGTGTTGAAGGATCTTTTCGTGTAGTCTAATTGTGGAATGAAGTAAATTCCACATCGTGGGGTAAGTTCAGATTTAGGAGGGGTAAGTGATCGAGTAATAGTATGATTATGGGGGAGTATGAAGAGATGTTAGTTTGAGGCAAAGCAGGTGGGTTATCTCCTGCGGAGTGTTCTGAAGTTTGTGTGATCCTTATTGCTGTTTGTTGGAAGACCTCTTGTACCAGTGAGATCTATGTGTTGTAATTTGAATTTGGATCGCTTAAAAGAGTGGGCTTAACTGTTACGAGGGTGAACGCGAGATTTGCGGGAGATTTGAAGTACTAGATGGGCTGTGTTGCACGAGCTTATGAAGGATTGAGTTTAATCTCACTATGGTATTATGGCAGTAATAGAGTATATTCATTATGAGTTATGTGTGTTTTGATCCATGGCTTCGAGCCAAGTGGGAGAGTCTGCTATTGATTAGTTGATTGCGCGGTTATGTGCTATGATGGTTCCAGTTTGAGGCATATGGGTGAATCAGTTGTGGCTTACGGAGGTTGAGACCGAGTATGGCTCGAGTAAAGGAAATTTCAATAAAGGTTATGTTACGCTTTATGGGTGTATGAGAATCGTGGAATGACTTGAGTTGTTATCGGTAAAGGATGTGCGGTGCATAGATCATGAAGTTGCTTAGTTGCATTAAGGTGAGGTTACACTCTGCGGTGTTGGAATGCTATTGGAGCACAGGTCGTTCGATCTATTTGATCAGTCTAATTGCGGTTTGAGTAGAGTGGATGACTCTCGAGAATGGTTCTAATGGGTTCAAGATTGTACATGTAATAATTGGAGATTTTCAAGTTGTACATTTGGCTAGAAACTGAGGTTTGCATTGGAGGGTGTCAAGACTCGTAGTATTCTATATCATTATGGGGTGCTATATAACAGTATCAGGAAGGTAAAGGTAATGGCCTTGGATTCGCAGGAAGTCCTCTCAGGGTAGGTATTGGTCCTTTTGGGAATATGTAAGAGAGTATTAAGTGGCTTATGAGCCTTAGACGGTGTAGTTTTATGCTTGGGTCTCGTATGGTGAGTCTGGGTTGAGGAATTGTGGTGTTATAGCAAGAAAGAGTATCAAGTTGAAGGTAAATCAAAAGGAAATCAGAAGGGAACTCGGACATATGGGATAGCTTGGTAGTGGGCCGGATTGGCATGGTAATGGATATGATCGGTTCTTGAGTGCTTATGAAGCGGTGGGTTTCCACAGGTGTTTCGTGGCAATACTCTTAGGTTTTGATGGCTTGTGTAGCTTGGTTGAGTTAGAAGGAATCAGTTCTGATGGTTCGGTTTTGTGCAAAAGGGGATTCGTAGGGTTCTTGATAATTTCTACCACGGTTAGAGATGTATATTTTCTACTGGCATGAGGAGCATGGGATGTATAGTGATTTTCTCCTAGATGGGATCAAATGGAGAGTTCTTGGCTAGGGAAGTACGTAGTTGCTTGTGGATTGGAATGGATTATGAGGTTCTCATATTTGTCATAGGATGGTATGGAATATGCGGTATGTCGTGTAGGGTGAGATCCACATGTGTAAGGTCACGGTTCAGTTCTGAAAGGAAGGTCATAAATTCTTAGGCAGCACGGGCAGTTTTAGATGAGTAGGTAAATGATGTTACTAATTGGTGTGGTTTGATGATGGTATACATTTTTAGAAAGGGTAATGTGTTTGAATTAAGGATACTTCATTAGTATTGTGGCACTCTTTTATTGGATCGACTGTCGATATTCAAGTTGGCTTGGTAGCACAGAAGAATTATAGGAGTATCCCTCGTGGAATGATCGAGTATCGGATGTGTGTTAGACGTTCGGGAAGTGTAGCGTGGGATCAAATATGGTGATTCGTGTGCTTTATGGATTGGGAGACTGAGAGTTCCCGTGATTAGATGCCTTTGTG
>NC_031990.1:81263791-81306430 GCF_001879085.1 Nicotiana attenuata
TGTGTCGAAAAGTCGTCCCTGGAGTGCTGGGAGTAGTAGTAGCAGGTGCATCAGGTGGTCTGGACTCCCGGGCTGGGTACTGCTGGTGGGTACCTCGGCGGGTAGCGTCTCGCGGGTGCTCTGGCTGCACCACGAGCGCGTCCTTGGCCTCTACCCCGGCCCCGGCCTCTGACGGCTCCAGTAGGGGGCGCGGGTGCCTGGTCATCTCGAGTAGCACGTGTTCTCACCATCTGTGAGAGAATAGAAGACAGAAGTTTAGAATTATGATATCAAAAATCTCGCACGACAAGGAAATCAAACGAAACGGAATTTTCCTAACAGTTACATAGCCTCTCGTAGATAAGTACAGACGTCTCCGTACCGATCAACGAGACTCTAATAAACCGACTTGTGATTCATGACTCCTATGAACCTAGAGCTTTGATACCAACTTGTCACGACCCCGGTTCGCCCTCCGCGAACCATCGTGACGGCACCTAGTCTCTACGACTAGGTAAGCCTAAATTGCAGAGAAGAAACCAAAATTTGCGGAAGTAAAATAATTTAAAACAGAAATAAAGGAAATAAACAACTTTTATAGGTGCCACTCGGCATACACAATATTTAACTCTCAAAACTAACACATAAAATCCAAGACCCGGAAACCCATGAATCACAAGCTAAGAAGTACTACATAGCTCTAACTCCAGAATGTGTAACAAGAACTGAAATACAGAAGGGCTGATACTAAACAGCAAGAATAGAAAGAGACTCTTCGGTCTGCGGACGCGGCAGATATACCTCGAAGTCGCTATAGCAGTCGCCTCGCCTCAGGGGTGGTAGGACTGAGTCGAAGTACCTGGATCTGCACATGAAAAACATGCGCAGGAAGGGCATGCGTACACCACAACGGTACTCAGTAAGTGCCAAGCCTAAACTCGGTTGGGTAGTGACGAGGAAGGTCAGGGCCCTACTGAGGTTAAATAAGATATAAGGTTTAACAGTGTAAAATAAACAGTGTAAATAAGTAACACAGGATATGAAGAACAGCAACAACTATTACCAAGGCAAGTAAAACACAGAAAGAGAATACAGCTCAGCTCTGAGATAACAACCGGGGATCTCCCAGGATACCGTCCTATAGTCCCCAAATACAAATATCATATCCAGTGGATCTCCCGGGCGCAGTCCCGTAGTCCAACTCGTAAAAGTGCAGGGGGATCTCCCGGAATGCAATCCGGTAGTTCCAATGTAAAAGTGCAGGGGGATCTCCCGGAATGAAATTCCGTAGTCCCAAAGTAAACATACAGGGGAGCTCCCGGGATACCGTCGTGTAGTCCCAAAGTAAATACACAGCAGCAACAAGAACTCAATTCAATCAATTTCATACCAAAGTCAGGCAGATAATTCTAACCTAGCATGCTTCACGTAATGCAAATAAGATAGTTAAGTCAAATAGAACAATTTAGTCAAGTAGACGTGCTTCTCTAGACTAACAACAGGCTAAATTTCCAAGTAGTGTAAGCAAGAAAGGAAGAACACAATTCAAGGTTATTTTTAATGAAATAAAAACCAGATATTCCAACAACTAGCACAAGTACGCGCTCGTCACCTCACGTACAAGGCATTTCAATTATCACAATATCAATCCTAAGGGGAAAGGCCCCCACACAAGGTTAGACAAGCCACTTACCTCGAACCAGCTCAAATGTCAACCCGAAACCACGTTCTTGCAATGAGTATCCGACTCCAAATGGCCCAAATCTATTCAATTAAATTTCATAATGTAAATAACACTTCAAGTAACTGATTCTACAATTAAATTCTAAGCTAATACGCGAAATTAGGTAAACCAAAATGCCTCTCGGGACCACGTCTCAAAATCGGGTGAAATTTATATTTCCAGAATCCTCACACTCTCACGAGTTCATTCATACCAAAATTACCAAAATCGGACCTCAAATGGTCCATCAAATCCTCAATCAAAGGTCTCCAATAATAAGCCCTAGTTTCCCAAATTTTCACCCTAAATTTCCATAATTTCTAGCTCTAATCCGTGAAATAATGACATAGGAACGAGTTTTAAGTCCAAATTCCTTACCTCACTGAAGTTCCCTTGAAACCCCTCCTTCAAATCGCCCATAAAGCTCCTAAGTCGAGATAAAAATGGTGGAAATAACCCCAAGGTCGCGGAACCCCTTTTAAATCAACTGTCCAGTAGTTTCCGCATCTGCTGCCTTGGGACCGCTTCTGCGGTCCCGAATTTGCGGACCAAAAGTCGCACCTGCGACCCATCACTTAATCGCCCAGATTCCGCATCTGCGGCCCCTCACCCGCAGGTGCGGTACCGCTTCTGTGGAAAATATACCGCATCTGCGGTTCCTGATGATGTTCCCCATTTTTCGCTTCTGCAGCTCCTCTTCCGCACGTGCGGCATTGCACCTGCGGTCCCCAAACCGCAGGTGCAGAAATACCAGAAGCAGCAAAGTTTAGCAGTTGCTCACACCCCTCAAACTCCCCGACAAGCATCCGAAATCATCCCGAGGCCCCCGGGATCTCAACCAAAGGCACCAACAAGTCTAATACCACTGTCCAAACTTGTACCAATCCTTAAAACACCTAAAACAACATCGAAACCTCAAATTAACCATGGATTCAAGCCTAAGAACTCAAAATTTCCCAAAATACACTTTTGATCAAAAAGTCTATCAAATCTCGTCCGAATGACCCGGAATTTTGCACACACGTCACATTCAACACTACAAAGCTACGCCAACTTTTGGAATTCCATTTCGACCCTCGGATCAAAATCTCACTATCAAACCGGAAACTTCAAAAATCTAACTTTTGGCATTTCAAACCTTAATTAGCTACGGACTTCCAAAAAACAACCCGACCACCCCCTAAACTCGAAATCACCCAACGGAGCTAACGGAACTATCGAATTTCCATTCCGAGGCCGTCTTCACACTATTCCGACTACGGTCAACTTTCCAACACTTAAGCTCTCATTTAGGGACTAAGTTGTCACGACCCAAACTGGAGGGCCATGACTAGCACCCGGCCATACTTACCGAGTACCAACATACATTTTATCTAACCTTCTTTATTATCTTTTTGGGCTGACGAGATCAATATAAATGGTAGACATGGGTCATGGACAACCAACAATAAAATATGATGGCATGAACATACATAACATGGGATGACTAGACAATCAAGAAACTATATATAAGGTACGAGCTACCACACTACCGTGAGAGACTATACAACAAAAACCAGCCGACAAGGCCTACCAAACTATACATGAGTCGACACCTATCTATGAGCCTCTAAAGGAACATAAGTGTTGCAACATAGCCGGAACAGGGCCCCGACATACCCATAATATCTATAACAAAAACGCATACCAAGACCAAGGCAAGTCCGAAGAAGGGATCTCGCCAATCACCGCTGAACTGGACAGCCTACTATGGTGGGGGAGCTGCGCCTGCCTGTCTATCAGGACCTGCAGCACGACATGCAGCATCCACAAATAAAAGGACGTCAGTACGAATAAAGTACTGAGTATGTAAGGCAGGGAACCATAAGTACGAATAGTAATGTAAGCAGGGATAGAGAATAAACAACCTGTAACATCTGGGTAACTCTAAGGGCTACTGACATGAAATGCGTGATACATATGTATATATACATAAACTTTTAAAACATACGCCTCTGTGGGCATCATCATCATCATATCGTACCCGGCCGTAATAGGCTCGATAAAAACGTACCCGGCCACGTGGAGCTCGGTAAAACCCAACTGATCAGTGGTTGCACAATAGGTGCCGTACCCGGCCGACTATAGCGCGGCTCGGTAGAGTAAAATAGGTACATATATATAATGCATGCTCGACTCATGGACTCACGTTCTAAACCTTTTGGAGTGACGTAAGGTCGGTATCCTCTGTACACGTTATTAGGACTAACTCTTCACCATGAACCTTATAAGAATCAGGAAGTACCAATAACATTGATAACATAAGAATAAGAGAAGCAACATCAACATCAATCGTTCCATAAGAGGGGAAACAATGTAAGTACTGCTAGCTTCTAAGAGTAGAGTATCTTTGGAAGCTCGTTCATTACATTATGTACAATCGGAGTCGTGCAAAAGAAGGAAAGGGATAGCCTCACATACCTTGTATATACTGCCCCAATCTCAAGCTATGCAATTTTCATGACTCCTTAGTCTACAATAAGAGAAACGATACTATAGTTACCATTCAAGCGTCATAACTATTATGTATCGACCACAACCTATTTTACGATGAAACGGACAGCACCTCCCCTATATATATGACTTCACACAATTCCAAACAATCACCAAACAGCCCAAACAACATCAATAATAATCATATGCACCTCTTACCTCTACTCGACCTGTCGACTGCTTGGAAAACCCGTGGCTGGAGGTCGAATTGATGAGGAAGAACCAGACACAGATCCAGTCGCTTGAGCCATACCACCAACTCCTCTGTTAGGAAATCCGTATCATTATGCCAGGTTGTCCGCAGAGATATAGCAACGCATCAGAACCTCGACGGCACAGTCCAAAGTGGGCCTTACCGCTACTGATCACAACGTGGTGTTAGGGGTCTCGTCTGATTAGTATCTCTGTGATATTGCGAGCCGATGCCCACGAATCTGACCTGGACCTGAATAGGTAAATCGATCATATCGAGGCCTCTGGAATTGTGGAGGGAGCACTAGCTACAGATGGCGCCGAATCCTCGAAGACTGGGGCCTGACATTGCCTCTGAAGTCATCAGAATATCCTGCAAATCTCGCCGCTTATGCTGGCCCCTATCCTGCTTCCATTGCCTTTGCTGGCGCTTACGATCCTCTAGGGTCTGGGCATAAGCCTGAATACGGGAAAATATCCATGCCCTCCCAAGGACGCTGTCGTGCACTCATTTATCAGATGTGGTCCCAACCCGTTCACGAACAGATGCACCTATCACTCATTCTCTGCTACCATATGGGGAGCATACCTTGCTAAAGAATCAAACTGCACACTATACTCTCGCACACTCATTAATTCCTTGTCTAAAGGTTCAAGAACTTATCAGCTCTAGCTCGTCGTATCTCAAACTGGCAAGTAGTGACGAAGAAGGCCTCAGAATTCCTTCCACATCAGTTGGAGGAGCGTTCGGACCCCTGGATCTCTCCCAACTTCATTACCAGAGAACCGCTAAATTCCGTAGCGATAAGAAGCCAACTCTACTGCTCTGTATCACTAGTATGCATAACCGCAGTGTACGATAACCTGATTCAATAAAAGTCTGCGGTCCTCCTTCGGATCTAATCCGTAAACACAGGGAGGTCTAAATTAATAAAATCACGAACTCTCGTACTAACTGGTTTATTCACAAGCACCTGTATTCTGCCTCTGAGCCTGAGCAAGCTACAAGCTAGTCAATAACTGCAAAGCACTCCGATATCCTGGTCTGTAGTGCCAGACGAGGAACTGGAGGGTCTGGGTTCCTCCTAATATCTCTGGAGGAGACGGAGTTAGATGAGGTATGAGACGACATCTCATTCTAGCCTCACTTTGGCCCGCTCTGGCTTGGGCACCTGACTGGTACCCTCTCCGCAGCTGTATCAAGTCGTCTACTAATTGTTTGCCTCCTAGTCGAAGGCATCGCTGAAGAAACAAGGTGAAATTAAAGATGAACACATTACGACTCAACTCTACGCACGATCTAGATTCAGGAAGAAGGTAACAACCCTAGAGTCATGTAGCCTCTGATTATAAATGTGGCGCGCTACAACATCCATAATCAACGACTCTAATAGACACGGCTCATAGACAATCCCTAGGACCAGACTTGCTCTGATACCCAAGGTAACTATCACCCAGATGGAGTCAAACTTATGATAAGAGCGAGGTAACCCAATAATGAAGTCCATATTAATCACCTCCCATTTCCAGGTCGGAATCTCTATATTCTGAAGCAATCCACCGGGTTTCTGATGTTCGATTTTTACTTGTTGACAATTAGGACACTGGGCTACAAATTCTGCAATAGACTTCTTCATGTTATCCCACCAATACTGCTCCTTAATGTCATGATACATCTTTGTCGAGCCGGGATGGATGGAATATCGGGATTGATGAATCTCATTCATAATCTTCTCTCGTAACCCTGCCACATTAGGCACACATAATCGGCCCTGGTATATCAGTGCCCCATCTCCTCCGATCTCAAAAGCCGAAATTTTACACTGCTGAATGCTCTCTCTCAATCGTACTAAGATATGATCTTCATATTGCCGTGCTTTTACCTCGGCTACCAAAGATGATTCTGATGTATTATGTACAGTAACACCTCCGTCATCAGAGTCTAACAATCTGATTCTCATATTGGCTAGCTGATGAAGCTCTTTAGTCAACCCCCATCTACCTGCCTCAATATGTACTAAGCTTCCCATTGACTTACGGCTGAGAGCGTCTGCCACAACATTAGCTTTACCGGGATGATACAATATCTCGACGTCGTAGTCTTTCAGTAATTCAAGCCACCTACGCTGCCTCAAATTCAACTCTTTCTGCTTGAAGATGTATTGTAAACTCTTGTGATCTGTGTAGATGTCAACATGGACGCCGTATAAGTAGTGCCGCCATATCTTCAAAGCATATATTACTGCAGCCAATTCCAAATCATGGGTTGGATAATTCTTTTCATGCTTCTTCAATTGTCTTGATGCATAAGCAATCACCTTCTCACGTTGCATCAATACGCACCCCAAACCTATACCTGAGGCATCACAATATACCACATAACCTTCTGGTCCTTCAGGAAGAGTGAGCACTGGTGCGGATGTCAATCGATTCTTCAACTCCTGAAAACTTCGTTCACAAGCGTCAGACCACTGGAATTTAGTAGCTTTCTGTGTTAACTTAGTCAATGGTGCCGATATAGAGGAAAACCCTTCAACAAATCGCCTATAATATCCTGCTAGCCCCAGGAAGCTGCGGACTTCTGATGGTGTTGTAGGTCTCGGCCAATTCTTTACTGCATCGATCTTCTGAGTGTCGACACTAATACCCTCGTCAGATATCACATGGCCAAGGAATGCTACTGAGTTCAGCCAGAATTCACATTTGGAGAGCTTAGCATATAACTTACGATCCTGAAGCGTCTGTAATACTATCCGCAAGTGGCCCGCATGTTCAGCCTCCGAACGAGAATACACCAAAATGTCATCAATGAATACGATCACGAACACATCAAGATAGGGCCTGAATACAGTATTCATGAGATCCATAAAAGCTGCTGGGGCATTTGTTAGCCCGAACGACATCACCAAGAACTCAAAGTGTCCATATCTTGTCCGGAAGGCCGTCTTTGGAATATCCTTCTCCTTGAACCTCACCTGATGATACCCTGAACATAAGTCAATCTTGGAGAAATACTTGGAACACTGGAGTTGGTCAAACAAGTCGTCAATCCTTGGAAGTGGATACTTGTTCTTTACAGTAAAATTATTCAACTGTCGATAGTTGATACACATCCGTAACGACCAGTCTTTCTTCCACACGAACAGGACTGGCGCACCCCAAGGTGAAGTGCTAGGCCTAATGAGCCCTTATCCAGTAAGTCCTTCAACTGCGCCTTCAACTCTTGCAACTCTGCCGGGGCCATTCTGTATGGAGGGATAGAGATCGGTTGAGTGTCAGGCAACACATCAATGCTAAACTCAATCTCCCTCTCAGGAGGAAGGCCTGGGAGTTTATCTGGGAAAACATCTGGAAATTCATTGACCACGGGGATTGATTGTAGAGTAGGCGGCTTCGCCTCCGCATCCCTAACGCGAACGAGATGATAAATGTAACCTTTTGAGATCATCTTCCTTGCCTTAAGATAGGAAATAAACCTACCTTTCGGCGTAGCAATGTTCCCCTTCCATTCAATGACGGGTTCACCAGGAAACTGAAACCTAACCATCTTCGTACGACCACAACATTTGCATAGCATGAGGCCAACCAATCCATTCCCATTATCACATCAAAATCAACCATTTCTAACTCAAATAAATTTGCCGAGGTTTGACGACTACAAATCATCACAGTGCAACCTCTATATACCCTTCTAGCAATCACAGAATCTCCTATCGGAGTAGATACCGCAAGGGGTTTACTTATCAATTCAGGTTCAATGCCAAACTTATTAGCCACAAAGGGTGTAACATATGATAATGTAGATCCCGGATCAATCAGCGCGTATACATCATAAGAAAACACAAACAATATACCTGTAACAACATCTGGAGATGACTCGAGATCCTGTCGGCCTACTAGAGAATAGGTTCGATTTTGAGCACCACTCGAACTCTGCACTGCACCTCTACCTCTACCTCGACCTGTCGACTGCTGAAAACCCCGTGCTGGAGGTCGAATTGATGAGGAAGAACCAGACACAAATCCAGTCGGCTGAGCCATACCACCAACTCCTGTGTTAGGACAATCCCGTATCATATGGCCAAGTTGTCCGCAAGAATAGCACGCATCAGAACCTCGACGACACAGTCCAAAGTGGGCCTTACCGCACTGGACCTGAATAGGTAAATCGATCATATCAAGGCCTCTGGAATTGTGGAGGAGCACTAGCTACAGATGGCGCCGAACTCCTCGAAGACTGGGGCCTGACATTGCCTCTGAAGTCATCAGAATACCCTGCAAATCTCGCCCGCTTATGCTGGCCCCTATCCTGCTCCCTATCTGCCATTTGCTGGCGCTTACGATCCTCTAGGGTCTGGGCATAAGCCTGAATACGGGAAATATCCATGCCCTCCACCAAGGACGCTGTCGTGCACTCATTTATCAGATGTGGTCCCAACCCGTTCACGAACAGATGCACCCTATCACTCATCTCTGCTACCATATGGGGAGCATACCTTGCTAAAGAATCAAACTGCATACTATACTCTCGCACACTCATATTACCTTGTCTAAGGTTCAAGAACTTATCAGCTCTAGCTCGTCGTATCTCAACTAGCAAGTAGTGACAAAGAAAGGCCTCAGAAAATTCCTTCCACACAGCTGGAGGAGCGTTCGGACCCCTGGATCTCTCCCAACTATCATACCAGAGAACCGCTAAATCCCGTAGCCGATAAGAAGCCAACTCTACTGCCTCTGTATCACTAGTATGCATAACCCGCAGTGTACGATGAACCTGATCAATAAAAGTCTGCGGGTCCTCCTTCGGATATGATCCGGTAAACACAGGAGGGTCTAAATTAATAAAATCACGAACTCTCGTACTAACTGGTTTATCAGCAGCACCTGTATTCTGCCTTTGAGCCTGAGCAGCTACCAAGCTAGTCAATAACTGCAAAGCACTCCGCATATCCTGGTCTGTAGTGCCAGAAGGAGGAAGTGGAGGTGCTGGGTTCCTCCTAATATCCTCTGGAGGAGACGGAGTAGATGAGGTATGAGACGGCATCACACTCTGAGCCTCACTTTGGCCCGCTCTGGCTTGGGGCACCTGACTGGTACCCTCTCCCGCAGCTGTATCAAGCCGTCTACTAATTGTTTTCTTCCTAGTCGAAGGCATCGCTGAAAGAAAACAAGATGAATATTAAAGATGAACACTTACGACTCAACTCTATGCACGATCTAGATTCAGGAAGAAGGTAACAACCCTAGATGTCATGTAGCCTCCTGATTATAAATGTGGCGCGCTACACATCCATAATCAAGACACTACTAGACACGGCTCATAGACAATCCCTAGGACAGACTTGCTCTGATACCAAGTTTGTCACGACCCAAACTGGAGGGCCATGACTAGCACCCGGCCATACTTACCGAGCACCAACATACATTTTATCTAACCTTCTTTATTATCTTTTAGGGCTGACGAGATCAATATAAATGGTAGACATGGGTCATGGACAACCAACAATAAAATATGATGGCATGAACATACATAACATGGATGACTAGACAATCAAGAAACTATATATAAGGTACGAGCTACCACACTACCATGAGAGACTATACAACAAAAACCAGCCGACAAGGCCTACCAAACTATACATGAGTCGACACCTGTCTATGAGCCTCTAAAGGAACATAAATGTTGCAACATAGCCGGAACAGGGCCCCGACATACCCATAATATCTATAACAAAAATGCATACCAAGACCAAGGCAAGTCCGAAGAAGGGATCTCGCCAATCACCGCTGAACTGGACAGCCTACTATGGTGGGGGAGCTGCGCCTGCCTGTCTATCAGGACCTGCAGCACGACATGCAGCATCCACAAATAAAAGGACGTCAGTACGAATAAAGTACTGAGTATGTAAGGCAGGGAACCATAAGTACGAACAATAATGTAAGCAGGGATAGAGAATAAACAACCTGTAACATCTGGTTACCTCTAAGGGCTACTGACATGAAATGCGTGATACATATGTATATATACATAAACTTTTAAAACATACGCCTCTGTGGGTATCATCATCATCATATCGTACCCGGCCGTAATAGGCTCGGTAAAAACGTACCCGGCCACGTGGAGCTCGGTAAAACCCAACTGATCAGTGGTTGCACAATAGGTGCCGTACCCGGCCGACTATAGCGCGGCTCGGTAGAGTAAAATAGATACATATATATAATGCATGCTCGACTCATGGACTCACGTTCTAAACCTTTCGGAGTGACGTAAGGTCGGTATCCTCTGTACCCGTTATTAGGACTAACTCTTCACCATGAACCTTATAAGAATCAGGAAGTACCAATAACATTGATAACATAAGAATAAGAGAAGCAACATCAACATCAATCGTTCCATAAGAGGGGAAACAATGTAAGTACTGCTAGCTTCTAAGAGTAGAGTATCTTTGGAAGCTCGTTCATTACATTATGTACAATCGGAGTCGTGCAAAAGAAGGAAAGGGATAGCCTCACATACCTTGTATATACTGCCCCAATCTCAAGCTATGCAATTTTCACGACTCCTTAGTCTACAATAAGAGAAACGATACTATAGTTACCATTCAAGCGTCATAACTATTATGTATCGACCACAACCTATTTTACGATGAAACGGACAGCACCTCCCCTATATATATGACTTCACACAATTCCAAACAATCACCAAACAGCCCAAACAACATCAATAATAATCATATTGAGCCTCCCAAAACAGTCCACGCACAACCAAATCACTTCATACATACGACGGCCACCGTAGTCGTGTCAAACGACCCGGAAATGTTACGAAGAACTACCAGCCCACAACCCTATATCTATATGGTGTTTCTCCACACCCTTCCTCCTCCAAAACTCCACAAAATAGTAGTAAAACACGCAGCCCAACAGCAACACAAAACAGTCCACAAAACAGTCCGCTACAAGTGAATAACTCGAACTCACGGCTTCCGATCACCGTCCCGTGAGTTCTTACATGTATAGAACGAATTACCATGAATTCACAGCAGAATAAATGTATGAAAGATAGCAGTAAACTCACCTTACTTGTTGGATAACTCAGCCCTTATCTTGGTTCTTCAAACTCTAGGGTTTACCCCCAATTTGAACTTGAAAGAGAGGGAAAATCAATTAGGGTTTGTGGATAATTTTTGGGAGGAAGTTTGCAGGGGTTTAGGTCTGGTTATTTGTGAAATATAATGAGGGATATATTGCAGAAGATAAGCCTTTTAATGGGCTCTTTGTCTGACCCGAAATTGCCTCTTTTTGGGCTATCATTTAAC
Source organism: Nicotiana attenuata (assembly GCF_001879085.1). NCBI lineage: Eukaryota > Viridiplantae > Streptophyta > Magnoliopsida > Solanales > Solanaceae > Nicotiana > Nicotiana attenuata. The sequence continues at coordinate 81,275,537 of NC_031990.1, forward strand.
CAAGTAGGTGACCCACCTACTTGTCACCTAGCAGCTTGTGCAGTCTCGCAAAAATATCTATATCTCTCTACTCCAATGTCGTATTGATAAAAGGTTTAATGCGTTGGAAACTAGACTCATAGATCCTCAATTTGGTGGGTAGATCACCCCGTAATTCCAAGTATATTGGGAGAAAAGCTTAATAACATTTGACCTAAAGTTTAAGTAAAACTATGAACTTAAGTTGCAACAACTCTTGTCGACTGTTGTTTCATAACTCGTTTGACTTCAAGACTATGATACGGATATTTTATGATTCATATACCTTAAAATACGACCTCTTGAGAGTATTAAGCACCCCTAGGTTTACCCAAAAATACGGCTGACAACATCCTTGATTCGTTTAACTTCTAATACTTGTTAACCACCCTTATACACCTTTGTATCATTTAAGACCAATAGGATTAATCTCTTATCATCTCAAAGATAATCTCTTCATGGATTTACGTCGACGACCTTATGGCATGAACTAACGTATGTGAATATGGGTTGTAACATAAGTGTCCCAAAACTCTCCGAAATTCAAAACCGACCATCCCGACAATTCAAAATAGCAGAAATAAATACGGGGAAAGCAGTAAATAGGGGATCGGGCGTAAATTCCAAAAAAAATGACCGGCCAGGTTGTTACATCTGTTTGTAAATGAAAAGTGAATCAATTAAATAGACTCCTAATATAACTCAACTAACTCAATTACATCACCCATAATCTGTATTTAACGTGAAATATGCTGAATATTTTTCAACAAAGCAATCGCCGAGTTCCCTAATCCTTCCCTTTTATGCTGATATCGTTCGTGGGTGTTTCTGTTTTCAACCAATAAAATTCGAGATTCATCTATAATGCAAAAACATATGAATACATACTGCAGATACATTTGAATACATATATACCTCTAAATACATAAATTATATTTATTAAAAAAAACGTATGAATACATTCATGGAATACAGCGAGACAGTGAATACAATGAAATACATGGAATACAACAATATACATTGGAATACAATGAAAAAAAAGACAATGAATACAATGAAATACATGGAAATACAACGAGATACATTGAAATACACTTGAAAAAGGTAACAGAATCTTCAATTTGCTCAGCCCCAAACTCCGTCGTCTTTGTTCAAGAACAACCCTAATGTCGTCTCGTCGAGAGGGTCGCGATTCTGACTCAAAACGTCATTGTTCCCGTTTCCATCAAGAACCCAATCCAAAGAGATCTAGGAAGCCCAGTAGACCAATCGTACTTTCCTCTTCTTCTTTGTCTCCTCCGCTGCTCAATTTGCAATGAACAACCATAGACCTCATTCTATTACAACTTCTAGGTATCCGGAATTGAGGAAACAGTGATTTTGGCTTGGCATGAGAAGAAAGAGCGGAGATTCGCCGCTGATGGTGGTGGTGGCGGAGAAGCTTTCCAGGAGGAAGAACGATCAACGGAGGAACTGATGAGAGAGAATCCATGAGTTTTTATGGCTTTGAGAGAGAGAGAGGGGGTGGAGAAAAATCTGAAAGAATGAGAGAGAAAAATAATACAAAGCGTATTTTATGGTGTAAGGGTAGGAGGTGACCATAAATAGATATTTGGCTATAAAATCAAAAGGTATCTATGGAATATAATTTTTTAAAAGGGTATTTATTTAAAATAAGTAAGGTATCAACCTTTGCTATAGGAGGTGAAAATTCCAATTGCTAATGGGCTGGTCCAAACAAAATTGGAAAAAAATAATCAGAAATAGTCATATTTACAGCTGATAATTGAAAAATAGTCACAGTTTCAATAGTAATCGATATTTAGCCACTTTTCATGTAACGATAAAATCTGAACAAAAACACTCTTAAAAATTCGGAAATATTCCAGCATAATATGTTGGAGTTCGAATTTTACATATGACCCTCCAGTATAATATGCTGGAGTTTAAAATTTTTACATATGACCATATGGTATTATATGCTGGAATTTCATAATGTGTCGGAACTCCATCGTAATGTGCTGGATGTTTATATGCAGGAGCTCCATAATCCCGCATATTATGCTTGAATTTTCCGTGTGCTGGAGTTCCAACATAATATCCTGTAAGTTTATACGCATGAGCTCCATAATCCAGCATATTATGCTGGAAATTTCCGTGTTTCAGCAAAACAGTGGCTATTACTCAATGACTTTGCAAACGCAGGCTATTTTTCAATTACTAGTCCGAAAATAGGGCAGCTCGTGCTGTAAGCACGCAATTTTTGACCCGCGCAACTTCTAAAAGTAGTATTTTTAAAAATATTTATTTGTTTTGATTTCAATAGGATTTCAGTCAACTTTTAGTTTTAGTTTTAAAATATAAGTTTAAAACATAAAAAATATTTTTATAATGTTTTTTAGCTTATTAGCATTTTATAATATTTATAACATTAAAAAAACACCAAAAATATTTTTATTTTAATATAAAGTTCACTTTAATAGTTTATTCTTATTAACTAAGATTGATTAGTATATTGTGGTAGTATTTTTATTTTTATTCAAAGAGAAAGAATTAAACTTGGGCCAATTTGGAGCTCATTTTCGGATTTTAATGGCCTAGCAAGACAAAGGCTCATTCTTCCCAACCCATTAGCCCACTCTCCACTTAAATGCAAGATTTAATCTTAGCCATCTATTTCCCTCCAAACTACTGGCCCATGTCAATTCTTACACCCATATTTAAACACAACTAGTTTTAGTGTACGTGCGTTGCACGTAAACTTTACGTGTATCAATAAAATAACATATAAATGTAAAATAATATGAATTATTGTGTAATACTGATGTCAATATATAAATATAAAATAATATGACTACGTTAGTATTTAGATATTTTCTCAAACGTAAATCATCTTTTAAAGCAAAGTATTAACCAACATAATCTTCTATCCTAAAAAAATAAATTGGATGGTGAAAAGAATAAGATTTAAGTGGAAAATAATTATTCCAAAATCCTACAAAAACATCAAAAACAAAAGTAACAACAAACTAAACCAAGAAAAAACTGTCAAATATTACAATAATATTCTACAAAACAAAAAAAATATAAAAGATTAAGAGGCTCACATGCTAAGGCGTAACTCTCGTTTGGTGAGGAACAAAATAAATAGTAAGTTACCTCGACATACTTTGTTGTGTTAGTTTTAAAGGATCCAAAAGCTTCTATGATATAGAATTGACAATCTAAAACTTGGATAAAGAAAACACAAAGGTTAGACAATACCAAGTTAAGAACATAAAAGAAGATGATAAATAAAAGCAAAAGCACTAATAAGCAATAAAAGAGTTTGAATCACAATCAACGATTAAGACTTAATGAAAATATCAAGCTTGTCATATGGCAAACTAAAAAGAACATAAAAGAGAATTCAAAGCTAGACTCTTTTCAAGTTAAAGCAGCAATCAACAATGAAAGACAAACAAGGTAAAAGGCACAAAAAAATCACTCTTAAAATAATAATGAAATCTTTAACCGAGAGTGACTAAACCCTGGTGTCATTGAAAATTGGTAACATTTATAATGCCCTTTAATAGGGATATTCCTGCGTATTCTTTTAAATTTTTTTTCCTTTTGAACCCAATAATTCGATGTTACTTTTAGTTTTACTTTTAGTTTTGCCAAATACTATGAGTATTATACTTTTGTGTCATATATCACTTATGTTTACCTATTTTTAGTAGATTTAAAGTACTGCTAATCTACGGAAAAAATGTAGCACAAATATAAGTACTTAATTTCTAAGTTTTAATAATAAAAAAATTATTTACTACTACTTTAATATTAATGTGCTTGAAATAAGGAAACCTATATAAAATAAAATTTAATTGCTTTTAGAATCCTAAATATGAAGATTCTCTACATAATTCAACTATGGAAAATTTTAATAATCAGAATTATAGTTGATTTCAATGTCCTAGATATTAGGAAAATAATTAAATTATCATTATTACATATTAGAAAAATATTTAAATTACTATTTTATCCAATGTGAACTCTATTTTTAAAGGGTAAAAAAGGCGAACGACATTGTCACGACCCAAGTTCACCTCAGGTCGTGATGGCGCCCAACACCGTTGTCTGGCAAGCCGACGCGGAATTATTAGTGAATTCTTATTTTTTACTTACCCAAAAAAAAACACTTACAAAACTTGTCTTAATTTACGCAATTTAAAAACATATGATAATAAGCAATATTCAGTAGTAATTATACAACCCCAAAAGAACTGTCTACTAAGTGTGTGCCAAGACCTGGTGTCACAAGCTATGAGCAACTAGTAGAATATACAAAATAATAGATCTATCCTACTGTCTGAAACAGAATAGACAGCCCAAAAATAAGAGAAACTCCATCAGCTGCTGATCGGCACAGGAAGAGAAAGCAGCTCACTGTGGAAGCCTCGGACTAAAGTCAGTGATGCGCACCGGTCTGATAGTCAGATGTACCTGCCTCAGAGCCTGTACAATTAAGTACAGAAGCGTAGTATGAGTACATAAATAATATGTACCCAGTAAGTATCCTGTCTAATCTCGAAAAAGTAGAGACGAGAGGTCAACATGACACTTACGAGGGTCAAATAACATGATGGGTGATATACTAAACATGGATAGCAAAATAGATAACAGTTTATAGCATGAAGCAACAAGTCCTTAATTAGGTGATTTCACAGCTAGCCAATTACATTTCAAGGCATGTAGCAAGGTTCCATCTACAGCGATATACCAGTCAACAAGCATACGCAAGTAGTGTCGAGGTCGTACGGCCCGATCCAACATAAAAATAAAGTATACACTGCTGGAGGGTCGAACGGCGCGAACCATAGATGCATCTATTACCCCGCTCGCAAATCATCCATGTGACGCGGTCAAATGTATTTAAACACATCAACAGGCAGATAAGATTAAACATCAGGAGAACAAGTACTCACAAAACATCAGCTTCTCCTATTTAAAAGGCCAGATTATAGTGTTTCACTTATTAGATCCGCTTACCATATTCAACAAAATTAAGGAAGTCTCGAATTAATCATAGAATTACAAGTACATCACATAAAGCATGCTTTAAAGTCCTAAACTACCCGGACTTAAGCATAATAGTAGCTACGCACGGGCCCTCGTCACCAAGCGCGTACGTAGCCCCCACATTTAGTGACAAACTATTCAATTATTATACCTATTGGGACAATTTCCTCTTATAAGGTTAGATAGGAGACTCACCTCGCTCCAAAGTGCACTTCCAATACCAAGAACAAGCCCGAACTCTCAATTTGGAGCCGAATGATCCAAAGCTAGTTAAATGAGTTAAGAACTAATCAATACAAGCTCACAAGATCACATTCACACTATTAACACAATTTTCCAACCTTAAACACGAGTTTCCTAAAATCCGACCCCGGGCCCGCGTGCCCGGATTCCGAAATTTTTCGAAGGAAGTTGTTCTTTGTAACCTAAGGATCATTAATATATGATTTCTACTTCATTTCATAGTCAATTTCGTGGTAAAATTTAAGTTTTATTAAAACCCTAGGTCTAGCTCTAATCCCTTGATTTCTCCAAATTTTTAGGTGTTAGTCTACCCAAAACTCGAGTATTAAACTTAGAAATAAGGAGGATGGACTTACCTTACGATGCTATGTGGAAATCCCGTCTCAAGAGCTCCAAAATCGCTCAATACCCGTGTGCCAAATGGTCAAAAATGGCTGGAGCTCGCATTAAATGAAGCTCACTGCTTCAGCGTTTTCCGCTTCTGCGGTCAGGGGACCGCATCTGCGGTCCCGCTTCTGTGAGAAATAGGCCACATCTGCGGAAATGGGCCAAGCGGGCTGGGACCGCTTCTGCGGTCTTGAGGCCGCATCTGCGCAACTGCTTCTGCGGTTTTGGGCCTGGCCTGCCTTGGCCGCATCTGCGGTAGGAAGACCGCTTCTGCGGTCTCGCACCTGCGGCTGACCAACCACAGGTGCGGTTATGACAGAAACCAGATGCTTCAGCCCTTTTTAATTATTCCAACTTCACTCGAGCCTCGTCCGATTGACGCTCGGGGCTCCCGGGCCCGGCCCGAACATACTGACAAGTTTGGAATCGTGAAACGGACCTACTCGAACCTTTGGAACACCCGAAACAACGCTAAATCTAAAAATCACTACCTAAAACTAATTGAATCAAACTTATGAACTTGAAGTTCTTAATTCTCTTCTAACGAGCCGAAACGTACTTAAACTACTCGGATTGACACCAAATTTTGCTGGCAAATCCTAACTGATATATTGGACCTGTACTGGGCTTCGGAACCAACATACGAGCCCGATACCAAGGTGATCACTTATTATTTAGTTTCTTTAAATCCTTAGAATTTTCAGTTTAACAATTTTCAACAGAAATTCATTACTCGGGCTAAGGACCTCGGAATTCGTTCCGGACATACGCCCAGGTCCCATATTTTTCTACGGACCCTCCAGGACTATCAAATCACGAGTCCGGGTCCGTTTACTAAAAATGTTGACCGAAGTCAAACTTAACTTTTTAAGAAAATCTTAAAGAATCAAGTGAGCCTATCTCAACCCAAACTCTTCTAAAACCCGAACCAACCATCCCCACAGGTCATAAGCCAGATAAAGCAAGCGCGGGAAGTTTTATTTGGGGGAACGGGGTTCTAAAAAGCAAAACGACCGGCCGGTTCGTTACAGATATTTCGCTAAGGGCCTTCATGCTTTTAATATCGTATAGATTATAATAAAACCCTAACCTACCTTTTAATCTCAGAAAATCCCTACACCTCTAATCATCAGCAGCACCCCCCGCCCCCACAAGGAAGAACGGCCTCATACCATCAAAAAGATCGGCGGCACCACACAATTACAATTGAAATCTTCGTTTGGTATCTCTCTTCGTTAAGCATGTTCTCACCTCAAAATCTGGATTACTTCTGAAGATTTTAATCATCCAAAGTCCATATGTACAAAGCAGTGACACCTACTTTATACTCCAAGGATTATCTTTAGAAGGAAGTTAATATTAAAAAAATAATCTCATCCTTGAGATCCTTAGACACTGTTGGGAGGAGGTTAGGCACTCATTTTTGGGAAAGCAATTTCACAAATTCTCGGCAGATCATTGTTCTTGGTTCCATTTTGATTGGCTCGTTAGTTTCCATTCAAGGCTTGATTTGAAGCTGGTCACTAGAGGTTGATTGAGGTCGCGTTTTGGTTTCGAGTTTTCTGGTGTCGATTCGAGGTTCCAGTTTGCAATTTCGGCCTATCAGTCCAACGATTGTTTCCTTGTTATTCAGATTGAGCTGCAAATTTTCAGCTTTACTCATCAATATAAAGGTCCATTCGAATCCATTTTTCTCAGTATTTGTTTACATTTTAAGTATACACTTGCTTTGATATATTAGTATTTCTATTTGCTCGTGACAGATTCCATTTGCTCTATGGAAAATATTTGATCTCTTTCGTATTAATCGTGTACTGCTTGCGTATTATTTGGGTTATATGTTGATATTTTTTAAAGATTAATTCGTTGAATACATGTAAGTTTGGTTGGATGATTTCTGTTAAATATGCTATGGACTTTGATTTAGTTTTCTTACTTATATGGTTATGTTATTCTGCTTGTTTTAGCATGTTGAAGTGGTGATCTAAGTGAGTTATTAAATTGGATAGATGGAAAATTTGGAGTTGTTTCTTTCTTGGCAAGGAATAAGAATAGGCCATGAGTGGTGTTAAGCCAGAAGAATGTATAACTCTTAAGCCTTACGAAAATTCGAAACTTAGGAAAAACAATTATGAACATCGTAGCTTGCTTTAGGTGCGTTAATTAAATAAATCATCGTGACTATGGGTACGGTTCCCGTGGCATATTCACAATACATGAATCCCAATTCGAGTACTCGTTTCACGCGACTCGACCATAACTTCAAATAATAATAAAAACAAACATGTTGTAAATCACGGGTGCGTTTCACGTGACGCGATTTGCAATGTGTATCAAAACAATGAGTGCGCGACACCGCAACTTATTGAAATAAACTCCATGAATAATTAAAAGCGGCTAGAAAGTTAAAAATGCACAATAGATTTTAAATATATCTTATATTAAATAATTAGGTCAATTATTAATAGTTGAACGACCGTGCTAAAAACGCAGAACTTGGGAGTACCTCCCACCTTATCCCAGGTTAACAAAATTTCTTACCCGGTCTTCTATGTTAGCAGACCATAAATAAGAGTCAATTTCCTCGATTTGGGATTTAAAATAAACCGGTGTCTTGGACATCATAAATTATTTCAAGTGGCGACTATGAATTAATTAAATAATCTCATTTCGATTAATGTCACTTTAATTGGAAAAACTCCCTATCCCCCTCGGGAAAAAGGAGGTGTGACAGCTCTGGCGACTCTGCTGGGGAAAAGAACCAAGAACTTCTGGTTCGGGGTTCAGAATTCGAGCTTAGAATGACTGTTATACTTGGCTTTCGTTTATTATCTTATTTTTACGTGTTTGAGCCTAATGTGCTAATCGCCTCTTTTTACCACTTTGATATTCTGTGAACTTATATAAAACTGTTACAAAACCCTTCTTCTCTCTGAGTCTTCTAACTCTTCAAGGAAGTGCACGGCGACGTGACTTCTTTTCTGTCAGTGTCATACCCTAAATTAGAACGAGGATCAGATTAGTTACAATGCCGGATGATCTTTTGGTTACCGGTACGTTGCCCCCCTCGGCTCGAGTTTTCCGCTCGGGTAAGCCAGGTCTAGAATAATACACCCAGATTTTAAACCTAGAATAACATAGCCTCATGCCGGATCCCTAGTAGGAACACTTGTTTGCATCACGTGCATTTGACTTTAGGGACTCAACACAGGAGTTGGGTCCATCTAGGACAGGTGTACCCGAAATAAAAAGATCATCCTGATGCACTTTACGTGCTGCTTGTGCATTTATTTGTTTCGGCTTGCATGTTGATTGGCTTCTAGAATAGGAAAATAAAATCAAGAAAAACCAAGAGTGAGATAGGAGAGAAAACATCTGATTCTAAAAACCCCGGTATTCAAAATATCCCGAAACTCTGCCGAAATTTCGAAAAAAAAGAGAGAGAAAAGTCATTTCAAAATAAGTCATATTTTCCTGTTGCGTCAAAACTTGCTGAACTACCCGGGTCTAATTCTCACCGGATGCGAGATACATAGGCAAACCTCATCGGTTTCGGCCCACAATTTTCAAAAAAAAAATCCAAAAATATTTTCCTTTACTTTCTTCTTTAGAAAGTCTTTCTTTTAGACCCCAATTCTTTTTTTTTTTAAATCCAAAAATATTTTCTTTTAATTTCTTCTCAAAAAAAATATTTTCATTCTTCTTTTGAAAATTGAATAGAAAATTCATGATTCAAAAATATTTTCTTTGTCTTTAGAAGTCTTTCTTTCATAAATTCAAAATAAAATTCCAAAAAAATTCAAAAATATTTTCTTTCTCTTTAGACGTTTTTCTTTCGAAATTCCAAAAAAAAAGAAGTCAATTCAAAAAAATATATTTTCTTTCTTCTTTAGAAGTCTTTCTTTTCAAAAATTCTTAAAACAAAAAAAACAATCGAAATCCAAAAATATTTTTTTTCTTTATAAGTTTTTCTTTTGAAAAAGAAAAAAAAATTAAAAATCCAAAAAAAAGAGTTAGTTTATTTACTTTATTTCTGATCTTCTCGAACTACGCAAGATCTGATTCATGTTCCCACATGATACGTAGGCAAACCACATAGGTTCGATCTAATAATTTTTTAAAAAAAATTAAAAAAAAGGAAGAAAAAATGCTTAAAAAAACAAGAGAGTGACCATTCTAACATGTTGTTTGTTTTGAATTGTGAAAAAAGTTTGAAGTGGTCAGTTTGTGGTAAGCTGGCAACACATCCATAATTCACAAAATACAAAGGGAAAATGCCAGTGATAACTAACATCGAAGCTGTTACGAGTGCTCAAGAGGCTCAGGCTCGGAGGGTTCAACAAGAGTCTACTGTGGCTGAGGAATATAGAGTATTGAAGCAGCAAATGACTGAAATGTGTCAAGCATGGGCCAATGGCCAAGGACCGCCTTTTTCTATTCATGGTTTCCCAGAGTTCACATCCATCTCGAATATTACCATTCCGATATCATTGTCTGATCAATCCTATCCACCTGGGTTCAATCTTTATCCCAACGGTATGACTACAGCTGGAACTTCTGTTGTGCGCTCCCAAAGTGTGCCATTGACAAACAATCAGATAACCACTACTGTTATGCTCGTCTTCACCATCCCACAGCCGACGGTGGTGCAGAGAAAAACTCATGAGTCACAATTTGCTACCCAGCAAGAACAGTACCACTCTCTTGAGTACCACTCGTACCTATTTGATCTTCCTGCAAAGATTGAGAAGCCTGCCCAAAAGATGGCACAGGAAAAAATGACCCAAAGAGTGAAAAGCTTAGAACAACAGTTGAAAAACATGCAAGGGTTGGCAGGTCAGAAGAGTATTTGCTTCAAGGATCTATGTATGTTCCCTGATGTCCACTTGTCACCTGGTTTCAAGACTCCCAAATTTGAAAAGTATGATGGGCATGGAGACCCTATAGCCCACCTGAAAAGGTATTGCTATCAACTAAGAGGTGCGGGAGGAAAGGAAGAATTATTGATGGCCTATTTTGGGGAAAGCTTACGGGAGTAGCCTCCGAATGGTTTATGGATCAGGACACATCTCACTTGTATGTCTGGGATGACATGGCTTAGGCCTTTGTCAAACAGTTCCAATACAACATCGACATCGCCATAGACTGCTACTCCCTTGCCAACTTGAAGAAGAAACCAACTGAAAGTTTCAGGGAATATGCCATTAAATGGAGAGAGCAAGCGGGTAGAGTTAAGCCATCCATGGATGACCACGAGCTAATCACTGTCTTCCTTCAGGCTCAAGAGCCAGATTATTTTCAAAACATGATGTCCGTAGTGGGCAAATCCTTCACGGAAGCAATCAAAATTGGGGAAATGGTTGAGAATGGCCTTAAGACAGGTAAAATTATAAGTCAAGCAATGCTCAAAGCCACAACTCAGGCTGTCCAAATTGAATCGGGTAATTTTAGTGACACGAATGAGAAGGATAAAGAAACCATGATGACATCAGGGTTGAGAAGAGGTCCTAGGAGAACATCTCGAAGGTATGACCAGCCTCGTCTAGTTTCCGATGATACCCCTGAGCACTACTATCCACCTCAGAACCTACAATACTCTGTTACTCCACCTCAGTATGTTGTCCAACCACCAATACACCCAGAAAGTGGGCATCGGCACCGCAAAATCTCCACCAGCCTCCACAAAATTTTCAAGTGCCCTATAACCCACATCTAAGCCAGGGGTATAGAGGGGAACAAAGGTTGAAAGATAATTTTACACCAATAGGAGAATCATATGCAAGCTTGTTTGAGAAATTAAAGCATTATGACATGATTGAACCTATTCCTCCAAATTATGTGGACCCACATGCAAGAAGCTTTCACCCTTCTAAAAGGTGTGAATACCATTCCAATGCCCAGGGGCACAATGTTGAAAGCTGTCAGGATTTGAAAAGAGAAATAGAAAGGATGATCCAGGAAAAACTTATTGAAATTGGAGAAGGCCCTGGTGATTCTGATAAGCAAATTTGTGGCTAAATGTCAAGCTTAGCAATTGAAAAGTCATTCCCTCCTCACTAGGAAGGAATCTTGGTAGCTTGTTTTGATATTTTTTCTATTATTTGGGTTTTTTCAGGGTTGTGATCCAGATTTTTATATGTTTTATTGAGTCAAACCCTTCCATCCATCTGTTTTGTCTGTGTGAGTCTTATCTGTTTGCTCTATTGCTATTTTTATTATCTGGGTTATTTTAGGATTGTAACTCGGATTTTAGGTTGTTTGTCTTGTTGCCCAACCTTTCCATCCTTTACTCAATGAAATACAGTTTGTCCTTTTGTGTCATTCTGTGCTCAATCCTTTTCCTATTAGTTCTAGTGACAAGACATGCATGCCGAATTTTTGGCCGGATCTTAGAAATTAATTTAAGCTTGAATTGGATAACTGAGAAAAAGACACTTTTTGAGGATGAATAAAGAGTCGAAACACTTTGTAATAAAGCTTGAGTAAAATTCACGCGGAACTAGAATAGTCATACCCATGGAGGTTAATGATCTTTACCTTCAAATCATTGTGAAGGTCGGGTTTGAGGAGAATCAATTGAAGCTTGTTAGAAAGTTTGACATTAATGGATGGAATGTGTTCTTCGACCATGACACACCAAGAAGACATACATGCTCAACAATGTTGTGATCACTAAAGGATACTATGATTGGCGTTCTTGAGGCTGGGAGGCCCTTTTTCTGCTATCCAAGTACTTTATACCCTTCTCTACCCTTTTTGAGCTTGTGTTGTTTTCTTTGACCACCCTCTTTTGGAATCAAATTTCGAGTTAAAAGTCAAAAAAATTGAGTGGAAAAAAATGAATAGAAAAGTCCATGCCCCAAGAGTACAAACCGGGGCAATTCTCAGAAAGTTAAAAAAAACAAGAAGAAGAAGAAGAAAAGAATAGTCAAAAGTCCATGCCCCAAGAAAATAGAAACTGGGGCAACTTGTTTTGAAACCAAAAGGGAAAAAAAGATAAAGAAAAAAAAGACAGAGAAACAGAAAGAAAGATGAAAAAAATTAGTTAGGTTAGATGTTTGAACTATGTTCGACCTGATTTCTTTAAAAAAGGATACGTAGGCAGCCTTACACGGTTCGGTCCAACCAAATAACAATACACAAGAAAAAGAAAAAGAAAAAGTTTCCAAAAATCCCCAGTATCTGAAACTGGGGCAAAAATTTTATTTCACTTTTGAAAGAGTCGATTCCAAGAGTTGTAAGTCTACAACCCCCTCATTTTGAGTCTACTTTGAGCCTTCATGCCGTCCCTTCTTTCCAACCCTATCCTAAAATCTTCCAAATAAAGACCTCATGATATGCCTTCAAGAATGCCAGGATAAGCATGCGATGAGCAACGGTTGTCACGCGATAGAGAACACTGTCAAGTTGCTCACACAAGAAAGCAAAAGAAAGAGAAAAATAAAGAAGAAAAATGAGAGAGTCTTACTAGTGAAAACCCCAATTGGCACTATAAGGCGACAACAAGTAGAGATAAATAAATGAGAGAGGCTTATTGGTGAAAATCCCTCGGGGCACCACTAGTCGAAAGTGAGTCGTGTAGCTGATGCAAAGAATTAGCACGAACAAGCCTGACTTCAAAGGTCATAAGAATGGTAAAAGGGAAGATTGGATTAGTTTGATAGATCAGCCGTTAAGTCCAAAATGCATGTCATGATCATTATGGCTAGTTATCTTTAAAAAAAAAACTCTTTCTTCTGTCCTTCCCGACAGGGGCATTTCTTGTTAACATTGTTTTTTTGCATCATTGTGTCCTTCGCTCTGAGTCAGTCCTTGTTAAAACAAGCGAGAAAAACTTTAAAAATCTGCTACCAGCTTTTCAGTTGCACAAAGTAAATTTGGCCAGCACACTCAGTTGTTACTGTCAACATGTCTTGAGTATTCATGCAAAGGCTCCCCCGTAAAAGACTCTTGTCAGCCTACTTGGCGCAAGCAAAGATAACCTTAAGGTTAATCAGGGATTCTCTATAGTATTGGAAAAGGACTATGAAGTGTGGACATCATGCAAAAGGAACTTACCAATTGTGATTCTCTCTGACAAATAAATTTCTCAAAAAGCTAGAAGCCATTCAAGATATCAAAAAGGCTATCCAAGAAAAGAAATCTCTTTTTTTAGATAAGGCTGATTGAGCCATAAAACACCAATTGCACCGGGAGCAAAATAATCAGGGTTAATACAGAAAGTAAAGGTCTCTTGAAAGCAACAACAGAGTCTCCCAACAGTGCAACCAACTACCAGTATAGTCGGTCTGCCAAAGGTTGGATGATCACAAAGCCAAGCTGCCCAAGACTCAACGCCACAAACCGACCATCGCTTTCAAAACTGACAAAGTTTTCTTTGTTTGAAACAGGGACAAAAGCACTGCAAGGAAAGTGGTTAAAAAAAAAGAGAAAATGAAGAGAAGAGATGAGCCGACAAAGGGAAGTTTCTCAAATTTTTGCCTTTATTTGTCTTGCTAGTGTGCATAAAATCTTGTCATTGCTCCTCACATTTTCCTCCTAGGGTAATACATCCTAGTCTGATGGATTTTTCTCCCAATAAAAATCTTAGTCTGATGAATCTTGCTCCTAAGATAAGAAACCTAGTCCGATGAATCTTTCTTCTAGGATAGAAATCTTAGTCTGATGAATCTTTCTCCTAAGATAACAAAAAAAAAACTAGTCTGATGAATTTTCTCCTAGGATAAACGTCTTAGTCTGATGAATTTTTTCCTAGGATACAAAGTCTTAGTCTGATGAATCTTTCTCCTAAGATAAGAAAACCTAGTCTGATGAATTTTCTCATAGGATAGAAATCTTAGTGTGATGAATCTTTCTCCTAACATAATAAATTAGAAAACTTAGTGTGATGAACTTTCACCTAGCATAGATATCTTAGTTTGATGAATCTTTCTCCTAAGATAAGAAAACCTAGTCTGATAAATTTTCTCCTAATTAAAAAAAAGAAAAGAGAAGAAGTCTGGTTTGAAAAAAAATTGTTGTTCATGCCCTCAGAAAATAAGCGTTGGGGCAATTTATTTTAAAAAAAATGTTTTTGCTTAAAAAAAATCAAAAAAATCTGTCACATGTTAGCATAGGATACATCTTTCCCTAGCTACATTTTTCCAATATAGGGTCTTCACTCCCTAGTTGATTTTATTTAGACATAGGGTCTCCACTCCCTAGTCTCATTTTCCAACATAGGGTCACCACTCCCTAGTTGATTTTATTTTAGACATAAGGTCTCCACTCCCTAGTCTCATTTTCCAACATAGGGTCTCCACTCCCTAGTTGATTTTATCTTTAATGCGGGGTACACCACTCCCTGATATCTTTGCCAATATAGGGTATCCAATTCCCTGGCCATATTTTCCCAACATAAGTTACACTAATTCTTAGTTGAGACATCCTTTTGACAATAAAGGAACACCGTCCAAAGAAAAAAAAAGAATCATCATGATCTTTTCGTGGTACAACATTTTCGATCTTTTATTGCTTTCAATAAAGAAGTAGTTTAGAATTTTGTTACAATAACTCACGAAATTTTTCTAAGTGCAAACTGGAGCAGAAAAAATTTCGTTCGTTTGTTTGTTTTGGCGTCTGAGCAGGTTTTTACCTCAAGGCACAGGGTTCGAGATGACCAAAAGAAAAGTCTCAATCCAGAATAAAAGAAAAGAAAAAAAAAAGAAGTGAATCCAAAATGCAGAAGCAGATGAAAGATGTGAACTGCTCAAGACATCACTGAAGTCACAAGCTGTGCATGTCCCGTCTTGATATAAAAAGCCGAAGAAGAATGAACTAGCACCTGCAGCTAGCAAGTATCAAGGTTCAAATCAAAAGCCTGCATGAAGAACCATTCAAGACTCAAAATCAAGCTTCAGAAGACTTATAGATAGGAATTTTGTAACTCATAGTTGATAGGCTTGTTTAGTTTCTTTTTTATTTTGATTTTGATGTAACAAAAAGGACCGCAGACCGAAGCCTCGACGGAACCTCACTCGACTCTCGAACTCATCACTCCATCATTCTCTGAACTTCACGTGGCCTGATTCCTTTATAGCCAAGGATATGTAGGCAGCTCAGATACCAGGGTTCGGTCACAATCTTTTATCCATCTTTATCTCATTTGAATAAGTGTGGGATCATAAGCAATTACGTCGCTTACTTGTTTCTTTGCTCAAAAATACTTCGTGTTTCCAAGCAAAGAGGGGCAGTTGTAAGAACATAATTTTTGACCCGCGCAACTTTTAAAAGTAGTATTTTAAAAATATTTATTTATTTTGATTTCAATAGGATTTCAGTCAACTTTTAGTTTTAATTTTAAAACATAAGTTTAAAAACACAAAAAATTGTTTTATAACGCTTTTTAGCTTATTAGCATTTTATAATATTTATAACATTCAAAATAAAAACACCAAAAATATTTTCATTCTAATATATAGTTTACTTTAATAATATATAATTCTTATTAACTAAGATTGATTAGTATATTTTGGTAGTATTTTTATTTTTCTTTTTATTCAATGAGAAAGAATTGAACTCGGGCCAATTGGGAGCTCATTTTTGAATTTTAATGGTCCAGCAAGACAAAGGCCCATTCTTCCCAACCTATTAGCCTACTCTCCACTTATATGCAAGATTTAATCTTAGCCATCTATTTCCCTCCAATCTAATGGCCCATGTCAATTCTTACACCCATATTTAAACCCAATTATAACCAAACCCTAACCTACCTAGTCTCCAAAAATCCCTACACCTCTATTCAGCAGCAGCACCCCCCGCCCCCACAAGGAAGAACGACCGCATACCATCAAAAAGATCGGCGGCACCACACACCTACAATTGAAATCTTCGTTTGGTATCTCTCTTCGTTAAGCATGTTCTCACCTCAAATTCTAGATTACTTCTGAAGATTCTAATCATCCAAAGTCCATATGTACAAAGCAGTGACACTACTTTCTACTCCAAGGATTATCTTTAGAAGGAAAACTTAATATTAAAAAAAAATCTCATCCTTGAGATCCTTAGACACTGTTGGGAGGAGGTTAGGCACTCATTTTTTGGGAAAGCAATTTCACAAATTCTCGGCAGATCATTGTTCTTGGTTCCATTTTGATTGGCTCGTTAGTTTCCATTCAAGGCTTGATTTGAAGCTGGTCAGTAGAGGTTGATTGAGGTCGCGTTTTGGTTTCGAGTTTTTCGGTGTCGATTCGAGGTTCTGGTTCGCAATTTTGGTATTTCAGTCCAACGATTGTTGCCTTGTTATTCCGATTGAGTAGCAAATTTTCAGCTTTATTCATCAATATAAAGGTCCATTCGAATCCATTTTCCTCAGTATTTATTTACATTTTAAGTATACACTTGCTTTGATATATTAGTATTTCTATTTTCTCGAGACGGATTCCATTTGCTCTATGGAAAATACTTGATCTCTTCGTATTAATCGTGTACTGATTGCGTATTGTTTGGTTTGTATATTGGTTTTTTATAAAGATTAATTCGTTGAATACATGTAAGTTTGGTTGGATGATGCAATGGACTTTGATTTAATTTTCTTACTTATATGGTTATGTTACGTTGCCTTTGTTTTAGCATGTTGAAGTGGTGATTAAGTGAGTTATTAAATTGGATAGATAAAAAATTTGGAGTTGTTTCTTCTTGGCAAGGAATAAAAATAGGCCGTGAGTGGTGTTAAGCTAGAATAATGTATAACTCTTAAGCCTCACGATAATCCGAAACTTAGGAAAACAATTATGAACATTGTAGCTTGCTTTAGGCGCGTTAATTAAATAAATCATCGTGACTATGGGTACGGTTCCCGTGGCATAGTCACGATACATGAATCCTAATTCGAGTGCGCGTTTCACACGACTCGACCATAACTGCAAATAACAATAAAAACAAACATGTTGTAAATTGCGGGTGCGTTTCACTGACGCGATTCACAATGTGTACCAAAACAATGAGTGCGCGACATCGCGACTTATTTAAATAAACTCCATAAATAATTAAAAGCGGCTAGAAAGTTGCACAATAGGTTTTAAATATGTCTTAAATCAAATAATTAGGTCAATTATTAATAGTTGAGAGACCGTGCTAAAATCACAAAACTCGGGAGTGTCTCACACCTTCTCCAGGGTTAACAGAATTCCTTACCCGGTCTTCTGTGTTCGCGGACCATAAATAAAAGTCAATTTCCTCGATTTGGGATTTAAAATAAACCGGTGACTTGGGACACCGTAAATTATTCCAAAGTGGCGACTCTAAATTTATTAAATAATCCCATTTCGATCAATGTCACTTTAATTGGAAAAACTCCCTTCTTCCCCTTCGGGAAAACGGAGGTGTGACAGTGCTATATTTATTACAGAATTTGGCCATTAGGAATGGCGTTTCTTTACGCGTATAGTCGAGCGGATTTATACAGTTTATACACTGATTATATATGGTAACACACATATATATATGTAGTCATGAAAATGGATTTAAGGAAATTAAGAAAGTCCGTGTACTATTTTTTTTTTTTAATCTTTCAATAGCTACAAATACGATTACGATGCACAAGGCACATCAGTTTCGCAGGGGAATGATAAATCAATTCGGAAGTCAAAATTCCTATATCTTAACAACACGAGGTCCAAATGCTGCAAAATAAATTAGTAAAGACCTAAACAAACAAACAAACAATTATACAAATAGTTCCAGTCAAACTCCGATACATGAATATATTGATATTTATGACCAGCTAACTAACAGGTCATCGAAAGAATTAATTTGATAATTTAAGAACTTCATCGTTGTAAGAGACTCAGCATACCTTCAAATAAATTAATTGCATTCAGCACATAACCGTGGAACTAATGTGAGAGGCGGATCCAGGATTTAAATTCTGTGCATTCAATTTAAGAAATAGAATTGCTTTATACTCCCTCCGTTCACTTTTACTTATCCAGTATTCTAAAAATAGATTTTTACTTTTACTTGTCACTTTTAGCATATCAAGAGAAGACAATTTCTTTTTTCATGTTACACCCATAGTATTAATTGCTCATTTCAAATCAGTTTCTCAAACTCATTAAAAATATGCATCAATTAATATGTGTATCATGGTAAATTATGCACTTCATTTATTATTTTTTAAGGGGTGTGCAAAGTCCATAATGGACAAGTAAAATTGAACGGAGGGAGTAGCATAGTGTTTAACCAGAAAATAATAATTCGGTCAAAGCGTAATTTTAGAAGAACTCGGGTTACTGATAATCAAATAAGGAAATAATTATGTAACAAGAAAGGAAAATTGAACTGAGAAGTAGCCGATTAAGCAATATAAAGCAATGTAAATGAGTTTATTCCAATAATAGTCTGTGTCCCCATACAAATGTTATTTCTCTCCCTTTTATAGTTATTTCTAAGCACTACGTTTCTTTCCTCTCATAATAGAGTCATTATGAGCAATTAATGACATTAATGAGACGTTATGATTAATCGTAACTGTTTCATGAAGATTCCATAACGTTCCCCATCATTAGTTGCAGATATTATGCATCTGTACTTTTTGCTGTCTGGGTTCATTCCAACGGTGTCTCTTCAAGAGTTCCAAGTAACCGTTCCTTCTTGTTTTCTTGTACACTTTGCTCGTACCTATTAAGACCCGCATCTCTTTGTGTACTCTTTGCCAGCTGTCACTCTTCGATTAATCCACGTGTATTGACATGTCAGCCACATAATTAATTCAAAATGCTGGTTCGATTTTTTCCAATACAGATAGTCCCCCCGCTTGCCATCCATTCAACAATTGAATATTTGGGGAGTGGATCTCATTAAAGCGGGAATTTTCGCCGCTATTCCCACATATCATTATACTTTTTTCAGAACTGATGCTTCGTATGTCACTTCCATTTAATGCAAGTGACACGTGGTGGCTTTTGATTGGTTCTGCAGTTCCTCAGCGTCTTTTAGGGCTTTTTTACGGCTGCATCAATCACGAAGTTACAGTTTTCAAAATGACGTTTCCATCATTACCTTTTTTGTTTGACGGTTGCTTCTGAGTATAAATATACTCTTTGTCTTTTCTTTCACGAAAAAGTTTCTCATACTTTGCCATTCAACCTTTTCTTCACCTTCGTATAGCTATGTCTTCTTCAAACCCTGATCCTCAAAAGGTCCTTATTGTAGATGAACTTCCCCCCGCTTCTACCAGAAGCAGGAGAGGTGGAAGACTGCGTAGTTTAGGGTCAGTCTCTGTTCGAGGTTCTTCTTCTCAACCTAGTTCTACTCCTCCATCGTCTTCTAGAACTAGGGCTTGCATTTCACATAGGTCTTCTGCTAGAAATAGGGATTCCAGCGAACCAATTTGTGAGCCTACAATAGACGAGATTATCCCTGCTGAGCTTTCTTTTTATACTGATAGGGAGTCGATTAGAAATCAGGTCTCCTCTATGTCTTCTCACGATCGTGCCGATGTATATCCTTCACAGATTACTGAAGGTTTGATCTCTGTTGTTCGTAGAGATTGTCATTGGAAGTTTGATTTCCCAATTCTGATCCCTAATGCTAATCAAAGAATTACTTCTTTCAAAGCTGGCTTTTCTTTCGTGTACACGTACCCCTTTACATTAGACTTTAGACCTCCTATTGATCCAGTCATTAAATTTTGCCGCTTCTTCAATGTGTGTTTAGGACAAATTGGCCCTATTTTGTGGAGGGCTGTTACATGCTTAAGGTATTTGGCTAATTTGGCTCAGTTGCCTTTCACCTTCTACCATTTAATCCACCTTTATTCTCCTAAGTTATTCCATCATCGAATTTTCACTCTGGTGGCAAGGAGTAAGAGGGTTTTAGTTAGCCCCAAGGATGATAAAGATCGTGGTTGGTACGCCCGATTTGTTGTTGCTCCTACGAAAGGATTAGTAGGTGAAGAAAATATTCCCTTCCCTGAGAAGTAAAACTTTGCACGTAAGTTTTCTTTACAACTTTTTTTTAAGAGTTTGTACTTCCCGTAAGTGTTTTACTTCTCTTTTTCAGCAACCATGGGAACGGGTGAAGAGATTCTCAATTTCCGTGGTTGGGTAGAAAAATTATTGAAAATTGCTCTGATGGAAGTAAGATTTTGGAAGTACCTTTCAAACAGGTTTGGTTGGAAGGTTAAGACTCACGGTAAATCTTTATCTCCTCCCTCTTTGTCTACTCTATCTTTAGAATTTGTTAACCCTTCTTTTTATCAGGGTTTCCTATTCGAGGAGTGAGTGCCGAGTCAGTCGCAGCTTCTAGACTTTCCTTGGCAAGAGCTCAAGAGATAATCTTGAGTTCTTCATCGAAAAGAAAGGCGGATAGACTACAAGATTCTGAAGATGAAGAGGAGCGAGATGGAGGCTCTTTAGTGCGTAAGCCGCGGGCTAGAAGACGCGTCATTTCGGATGACGAAGCTACTCCTCCTCCTCGTTCTGTTTCTGTGACCGAACCTGTTGAAGCCACTTTAGTAAGTTCTGATGAAGAGACGCCTGTGACACCCCGTGACTCTGCTAAGCACCTCTTTTCACGTGGGTTTGACAATGAAAATTTGGACTTGGTTTCTGAGGAAACACCTTTTGCCTCCTTTCAAATGTCAGTTCCAATGGAATCCCATGTGCCCGTTCCCACCGTTGCTATTTTTGCTCAACCCGAAGCTATTATAACTTCTTCAACCGTTCCTGCTGCCAATACTTCTCATCATGAAATTAGTTCTTCAATTGGTAGCAGGTCAATGAAGCAAATTACCATTTAGGTTCCTACTGATGGTAATCTTCTGAAGAATAGGTGGACCCTGGATCAAATAATACCGAAGCATCTTTGCCACAGACGGAAATGATACCTGTGATAACGGCATCTGAGGCTAATGCATCTGGTCTGGCCGGAAGAGCATAGAATAGTCGGAGCACTGGTTGGCTGGCCTCCACCTGACTGAGCAGTAGCTGGCTGACCTCTCCCTGTCTGGCCTCCACCTTTAGGACGACCTCTACCACTCTGTCCCCCGCCTCTAGGCGGATGGATAACCGGTGCTGAAATCATAGGTTGCTGACCCTGCTGTACTGCCTTGCCCCGAAGCCTGGGGCAGTATCTCCTCATATGACCAAGGTCTCCGCACGCAAAACAACCTCGCGGTGCGGCGGCCTGCTGTCCCGATGGCTGACCCTGATGGCCTGTAGACCCACTAGAAGAAGCCTGAATAGCCGGTGGACGGTATGAACCCTCCGACATAGCACTGAAGTAAGAACCAGAAGAACCCTGGGACCTGAGTACCCACCGGAGGAACCCTGAATAGCTGGCGGGCGATAAAAACTCTCTGGCATGGTGCTGAAATAAGGGCGCGCTAGAGCACCCTGATCAGGTGGTGGTGCCGAATATGGGGGCCTGATGGGCTGACCCCTCCCAAACTGACCTCTACCCCTAGCCGGGGCACCTCTGAACTCTCCGGAGAATCTAGCCCTCTTGTCCTGCTGCATCTGCTCCCTACCTCTCAGACGGGAGCCCTCGATCCTCCGAGCAATATCCACCACTAGCTGATAAGAAGTCCCCATCTCCACCTCTCGGACCATGTTGGCCCTAATGCCAGAATGCAATCATGCAACGAACCTCCGTACCCTCTCCGCATCAGTAGGTAGTATCATCAAAGCTTGGCGGGATAACTCAAAAAATCTCGCCTCATAGTCGGTCACCGACATCTGACCCTGCTCAAGCTGCTCAAACTAATACCTTAGCTCTTCCCTCTCAGAGGGTGGGATATACCTGTCCAGAAATAACTGTGTGAACTCGCCCCAAGTGATAGGAGGAGAACCTGCTGGCCAGCCAAGAACATACGACTGCCACCATCTACAGGCCCTGCCCTCCAGTTGGAAAGTAGTGAAGTCAACCCCATGCGACTCCAATATCCTCATGTTGTGCAGTCTGTCCCTGCACTTATCAATGAAGTCATGGGCGTCCTTATGACGCCCTCCCCCCCAAAGACAGGAGGGTGTAGCTTGGTCCATCTTTCTAATAACTTCTGCGGATCTCCATCCGCAGCTGGTCTGGGCTCGGGCACCACTGCAGCAACAGGCTGAGCCCCATCCGTGGGTAGTGCACCCGGAGTCTGATACACTGCAGTTGTATGTCCAGGAGCCTGAGCAGTAGGGGTCTGAGCTCCCCCTCCTGCATGTCATGTAGCTGGATCCGTTGGAATTAAACCAGCCTGAGTCATGGTGTCCATGAACCGCAGCATACGGCCCATGACTTCCTGGAAGCCCGGTGTTGTCACGAAGTCTGTCGGGGTAGGCTCAGCTGCGGGCACCTCGCCCTGCTCCTCAATGATAGGATCTCCCGCAGGATCCGCTTGTGGTGCTACTGGAAAAGCTCTAGGACGCCCTCGTCCCTACCTCGGGCCGGTGCCCTCCCCCGGCCTTTACCTCGGCCTCTAGCAATGGGGGGAGCAGCTGCTCCCGGGTCTGGAACATCGGTCGTTCGTGTCCTCACCATCTGTGAGAGAATAGAAGAGGGAAATTTAGTACACTAACCACTGCACGATAGGAATTGAAGAAAGAGTAATTTCCTAACACCCTATAGCCTTTCGAAGATAAATACAGACGTCTCCGTACCGATCCGCAAGACTCTACTAGGTTTGCCCATGACTTGTGAGACCTACGTGAACCTAGTGCTCTAATACCTTGTTGTCACGACCCAATTTCACTTCAGGTCGTGATGGCACCCAATACCGTTGTCAGGCAAGACAACGCGGAATTATTAATAAGTTCTAGTTTTATTTTTTTCCAAACAGTTAACACAAACTCTAGTTCAAATTTGAAACAAGAAATAATTTGCATCGAGTCGAAATAGTTATACAAATCCCAAAAGAATAGTCTACTAATGCGTGTGCCAAGACCTGGTGTCACAAGT
Source organism: Nicotiana attenuata (assembly GCF_001879085.1). Classification (NCBI taxonomy): domain Eukaryota; kingdom Viridiplantae; phylum Streptophyta; class Magnoliopsida; order Solanales; family Solanaceae; genus Nicotiana; species Nicotiana attenuata. The sequence goes on from NC_031990.1 coordinate 81,299,171, forward strand.
ATATGGGCATCTAGTAGAATATACAAAAGAATAATCAACCCTACTGTCAGAACTAAGATAGACAGCAAAAATACAGAAAGACTCCATCACGCTGCTGGTCGGCATAGGAAAGGAGCAGCTCATCGTGGAATTTCGGACTACAATCAAGCGTGCGCACCAGACTAATAACCTGATGTACCTGCCTCAGATCCTGTACAATTAAGTACAGAAGCGTAGTATTAGTAACATAAACAATATGTACCCAGTAAGTATCCCGTCTAATCTCGAAGAAGTAGAGACGAGAGATCGACTTGACACTTACTAGGGTCAATTATATAAGAAGTGTTTTACTACGCATAGATGTCACAATATATATAGCAATTTATAGCATGAAGCGATAAGTCATTCCCTAGATAATTTCTTAATTAGCTATTTACATTTCAGGGCATTTAATAAGACTAGTCATGAATATGAATTCACATAGAAAACATGCGCACATTGTGCCAAAGTCGTACAGCCCGGTCCAACATAAAAAAAATGTGCACTGCCAGAGGGTCGAATGGCGCGAACCATAGATGCATCTATTTCTACCGAGGCGATCGACCCGATCCACAAATAACAATCATCATCAAGAGGGCACATAAGGCATAATCATAGTCAAATAAATTTGTACGAGTTATCAAGTGAGTACATGAGTTTTTATACATTGTTTCCAACTCCTAACAAGTCCTAAGTGATCTCATTAACATGAAAGAATATAGGCATTTACAAACATAGCATGATACGGGTCCTAAACTACCCGGACAATTAACATACTAGTAGCTACACACGGACTCTCGTCACCTCGTGCGTACGTAGACCCTACAATTAGCAAAATATGATTAATTAACCACCTATGGGGACAATTCCCTCTTACAAGGTTAGAAAGGAGACTCACCTCGCTCCAAAACGTGCTTCCAATACCAAGAACGTGCTCAAACCCCTCAATTTGGAGTCGAACGATCCAAAACTAATTAAACGATGTAGGAACTAGTCAATATAAGCTCAATCGTTCGCATTTTAATTATTAAAGTAATTTTCCAACCTTAAACATAAGTTTCCTAAAATCTGACCCCGGGCCCACGTGCCCAAATTCCGAAATTTTTCGAAGGAAGTTGTTCTCCATAACCTAAGGATCAATAATATATGATTTCTACTTTATTTCATAACAAATTCCATGGTAAAATCTAAGTTTTATCAAAACCCTAGGTTTTGCTCTAATCCCTTGATTTTTCCTAATCTTTGTGTGTAAATCTACCCAAAACTCAAGTATTAAACTTAGAAATAAGGAGGATGAACTTACCTCAAGATGCTAGGTGAAAATCTTCTCTCAAGAGCTCCAAAATCGCCCAATAAACGAGTACAAAATGGGCAAAAATGGCTGGAGCCCGTATTAAATGAAGCTCACTGCTTCAGTGATTTCCGCATCTGCGGTCCTGGGCCGCACCTGCGCCCACCTCATCTGCGGAAAGGCGCCCGCTTCTGCGGGATCTCAACTGGACCGCTGGGCCGCATCTGCGAGATACAAGCCGCTTTTGCGGCTCCGCTTCTGCAAAAAAACAGCCGCTTCTGCGGCTTGGGCCTGGCCTGGCTTGGCCGTATCTGCAAGGGGAAGACCGCTTCTGCGGTCTCGCACCTGTGGCTGACCAACCGCAGGTGCGGATATGACAGATAGCTGGAGCTTCAGCTCCTTCCCAAAATTTCCAGCTTCACTCGAGCCTCGCCCGATTGACGCTCGGGGCCCCCGGGCCCCGCCCAAACTTACCGATAAGTTTGAAATCATAAAACAGACTCGCTTGAACCCTCGGAACGCCCGAAACAAAATTAAATCTAAGAATCACCCCCTAAAACCAATTGAATCAAACTTATGAACTTCAGGTTCTTCAATTCACTTCTAACGCGCCGAAACGTACTTAAACTACTCGGATTAACACCAAATTTTGCGGGCAAGTCTTAAATATTATATTGGACCTGTACCGGGCTCCAGAACCAACATACGGGCCCGATACCAACATGATCAAGTATTATTCAATTTTATTAAATCCTTAGAATTTCCAGTTTAATAATTTCTAACAAAAATTCATTACTCGGGCTAGGGACCTTGGAATTCGATTCCAGGCATACGCCCAGGTCCCATATTTTCCTACGGACCCTCCAGGATCGTCAGAACACGAGTCTAGGTCCGTTTACTAAAAATGTTGACCAAAGTCAAACTTAGCCTTTTAAGAAAATCTTAAGGAATCAAGTGTGCCTATTTCAACCCAAACTCTTCCAAATCCCGAACCAGCCATCCTTGCAGGTCGTAAATTAGTGAAAGCAAGTGCAGGAAGTCTTATTTAGGGTAAAGGGGTTCTAAAAGGCGAAACGACCAGTCGGATCATTACAATTTTGAAAGTTGATCAACTTTTATTGAGATTGGTTATACACTTACACCTTAGTGCACACGTGTATTTATCATTTTCTTACCAGTTAGCTTAATTAGATAGCTTAGATTTGTTTAGTTTGTTAATATAGTTATTAGTTGTTATTAGTTAGTGGACAACTGTTGCCAGCTGTCAAGTGAGTGAGTCACTTGTATAAGTAAGGTGCTTGGACATTTTGTACAGTGGAATATTCAATTAATTTTCCCAATTATGTTTCACAGATCTCTTGAAGCTTCTTCTCTCATTTTCCTCTTTCTTAGCTAGGTCTCTATTCATCTTCCATTGGAGCTCTTCTGAGCTCTATTTCATCTCACTCATCTGAAAATTTGTCATGGTATCAGAGCGGAGGTTCTAATCTCTAGCTTGATTTCATTTTTGGTCCAGAAAAATTAAAGTTCGACATTGTTTCATTTGAAGTTCGAGGTCAGCCACAAGTTTAGGATCTCGGGTGACATACACATCGACTAGAATCATGGCAATTGAAGAAAACACATCAAAATTCTCCTAATCCGCTACTCGATTCAACCAACCCGCTTTACATGCATCCATCCGAAAATGCAGGTTCCATGCTTGTGCCAGCGCCTTTTGATAGATCGCGGTACAGGTCAAGGAGGCAAGGAGTACTCAGGGCCCTTTCTGTGAAGAACAAAGTAGGGTTCATAGATGGGAAGTGCGAGAAACCCGACTCAAAGGATCCCACTTTTCATCAATAGGAACAATGCGATAACGTAGTGACCTCTTGGATTTTGAATTCTCTCTCAAAGGATTTGGCAGACAGTCTGCAGTATGTAACGATGCCAAAGAGCTTTCGCAGGAGTTGGAGGACAGATATGATCAAACCATTGGGACAAAATTATATCAATTGCAGAAAGAAATCGGTGATTTGAGTCAAGGAGCACTCATCATTACAGGGTAGTACACTAAGATGAAGAAATTGTGGTAAGAATTGAACACCTTGAATGCACATGCTCAATGCAAGTGCCAGTGTACATGTGGTGCCAAGGCAAGTATGCAGAAAGCTGAGTAGGACAAGAGGTTAATTCAATTTCTAATGGAATTAAATGAGGTGTACACTATTGTGAGGGGAAGCATCCTGATGATAAATCCCTTACCTTCCTTAGCACAAACATTTGCCATTCTCATCCAGGAGGAGAAGCCAAGGGAGATGAACCAAAGTAATCAACTGATGATTGACTCCACTGCTTTGAGTGTGAACCGGATAGGAAATAACAACTTCAGAACCAATTATGGTCAATAAGGAAATGGACTTGGAGGGAGTTCCTACACAAACTACAACATGTCGAGTGGCACTAGGAGCAATAGTTTCAGGGGAAATTACTCTACAAATAGGCCTCGACCAATTTGTGATTACTGCAAGATGCTAGGGCAAACCAAGGATAGGTGCTACAAGCTTCATGGTTATCCACAATACCCCAAGTTCAATAAGGGAAAATGAGTGGCTGCCAATGTGTTTGGAGATTATGGTGATAAGGATACTGGCATAGGAGATGGGAAAAGGCTACAGTCTTAAGAAGAGGGGCGAGTGATGAAGAATCTGACGAAAGAACAATACAATCAGCTCATCAGCATCCTAGAAAATTTTCAGACTGGAAGTGGAGAAGACAATTCTGGCATGAAGGCAGGAGCAGTAAACTTTGCAGGTATTTCAGCTTGTTCTACCTCTCTTAACTCGAGTGATCATTCATATGAATGTTTTAAGCCAAGTGCTGATTCTTGGATACTTGATTCGGGGGCCACAAATCACATACATATAACAATCCATTTTAACTAATATTAAGACCTTAGTTTACCCTTTTCTAGTTACACTGCCAAATGGATATAAGGTGAAGGTGACACTAGTAGGTGATGTAGTTTCGAGCCCTCAATTCAGCTTCAAGAGTGTCTTTTTTGTGCCCAGTTTCAAATTCAACTTAATATCTATCCATTGCTTGACAGTTCAATTTGATTGTTATGTCATCTTTACCAAGTTTTCATGTATTCTTCTGCAGGCCCCTTCACTGAAGAGGCCTCTGGAAATTGGTAAGGCTATTGATGGCTTATACTATCACATTTTCGATCTCTGCAAGATCGTTGCAGCCCCCATTCAAACTTCTACTCAAATTCCATCTAGTATGTCTGATAAGAATAATGTACACCCTCACTTGCATCTTGTTCCCCCCGTTGCATCTAGTTTACCTGTTTCATCTCATGCTTGTAATAAGAGTGGTGTTGATCCTCATAAATACTCCATTGTTAATACTTCATCCTTAAGTAGTGAAGAAAATTTTTCTGTGTCAAATGCATCAACTTCTATTTCTACTTTCACATCTACATCTAATAGAAACATGGTTGAACTTTTATGGCACAATAGATTAGGACATGTGTCCTTTGCCAAAATGAAGGGAATCCATGAGATACCTGCCAAATTCACACCTACACAACCTTTCCTTCGTCCCATATTCCAATGGCTAGGCAAAGCAGACTACCCTTTCCAGAAAGAACCACGCTTAGAACCAAAGTTTTTGAAATATTACATGTTGATTTGTGGGGACCATATCACATTGCAACTCATGATAGACACAAGTATTTTATCATCTTTGTAGATGATTACAGTAGATGTACATAGACACATTTATTGAGCTATAAGAGCAATGCCTTACAAACCATAAAGGCCTTCTTTGCTATGGTGAAAAATCAGTTTAGCACATCTGTCAAAACTATAAGAACAGATAATGGGATTGAGTTCACCAATCTAGAAGCTACCTATTTCTTTCAATCTCGGGGAGTTGTACACCAAATAATCTTCCATATACGCCCCAACAAAATGGGGAGGTGGAGAGAAAACATAAGTATCTACTAGAAACAGCAAGGGCATGGTTGTATCAATCAAAACTACCCTTACAGTATAGGGGAGAGTGCATTCTTACCTCAAATTATATAATAAACAGATTACCTTCTTCTTCTCTCAAAGGCAAATGTCTTCTTGAGCTACTCTATAAGAAAAAGCCCTGTTATTCACATCTTAAGAGCTTTGGTTTCCTGTGTTTCCCTACCACACTTAAGAACCATAAGGACACGTTTGAAGCTAGAACTTTGCCTTATGTGTTTGTGGGGTATCCTTTTGGGACAAAGGGTTACAAAGTGTTAAATCTAGTCACAAAAAAGATCCATGTTTCAAGAGATGTAGTGTTACATGAGGATGTCTTTCCTTTTACTTTGCTTTCCAAATCAAATAAGGTTTTCCATTCATTTCCTCAAGTCAATACAAACTTGGCATCTGATTCCCTTCCTCCTGGAGAAGCAGTTTCTGTCACACCTCCTTTTTTCTTACGCCCGCAGAAGAGGGTATAATAATGGGAGTTATTTCCAAATTGAAGTGACAATCGGAACGGGATTTATTATTAAATTTTTAGAGTCGCCACTTAGGAAATTAATGGTGTCCCAAGTCACCGGTTAAATCCCGACTCGAGGAGATTATGACTCTGTTATCAGTCCGCGAACCAGAAATCCGAGTAAGGAATTCTGTTAACCCGGGAGAAGGTGTTAGGCATTCCCGGATTCCGTGGTTCTAGCACGGTCGCTCAACTATTGTATTTGATCTTATCTGATTTCGAAATGTGCTTTTATTAATAAACCGCTTTCATCTTTTATTTATTCGATTTTAAACGAATTGCAACGTCGTGGAAATGCGACTCAAACCACGTCGCACCAGTGCACCCGTGATTGTTAACACATTTCGACTTCGTTGAGATTTGGATTTGGGTCACATAAATGTGCACCCGTATTTAGGAAGGTAAATTTATTAAAATACGTGCCTAAAGCAACTACGCGTTTATTAACTGTGTGGGGAGCTATGAAATTCGCTAAATGGCACGTCCCGAGGTCTAAATATTTTGATATAAGCAATTAATGAGGGCCCCACAACTTGTGTGTTTATTTGGCGAGGCTCGTCTCGTCTATTGTTTATTTTAAAGGGTAAATCCTAAGACAATCTATGATTTTCTATATTTAATCGTCTTTAACTATTTGTTACTGGACCTAATAGTGACTTTATACTGTGTTGCAGCCTTTGGGCTCCAGGACGAGCCCAACAAAAGAAAAGGTTAAAATTATGTGCACACCATAAACTGATCAAGCAGATCTAGGCCCAGGCCCAAACGTACACAAGCATCTAACCGAGCCTGGTCCGTTCATTGAGGCCCTGAGACTTATTCTTTTTTTGGTAATAAAATACGGAGCCCAAACTGTTAAGCCATGCCAGATTCCAATTCAGATTCCAATATGCAGTCTTATTGTTACGAACTAAAAATCGAAACAGTCTAGAATTTATTCAAGTTGTCCTATTGATATCAACCTAATACTGCCCAGTTTTAAATACAGAAATTGAACATTGGATGCAATCTATACTACATATAGGATTAAACACTGGATGCAATCTTCCCAGAAATTAATTACATAATCAGAATTAAAATCCATTGCACAGTTCATATGAATAGTCCAGTTACACAGTCCAGTTAACAGTCCAGCATTTACACACATATTACAAAATTGATTCGACGTTATGCTGATTGAATCTAACACCTATTTAACTATCAGTACATCACAGTCCAAAAAGCACACTTCAAAACCAAACAGATGAACATTTGTATTCCATTTCAAGCTTAATGTTACAGCAAGGCAGATTCGAATGTGTACCTGGTAATTGCAAATAAGAAAAGGGAGAGATTAGCAGTAGTAACAACTTCAGCAGCAGCTCAGAAAACCAGTTTAAAATCTCAACAACAGTCCAGCCAGACCCAACAACTCAGAATAAAAAAAA
>NC_031990.1:81308729-81331813 GCF_001879085.1 Nicotiana attenuata
AAAATATTCCCTTGTTATCCGTTTGCAATATATGCCTCTATTCTTCAGGCAGGCTCCTGATTGCTGGACTTGAAATGTATTCCCTTGTTCTCCAGGTGGGCGCCTGATTGCTAAAACTTGAAAAATATTCCCCTGTTCTCCAGGTGGGCGCCTGATTGCTAAAAGGTGGGCGCCTGATTGCTAAACTTGAAAAATATTCCCCTGTTCTCCAGGTGGGCGCCTGATTGCTAAAACTTGAAAAGTATTCCCTTGTTCTCCAGGTGGGCGCCTGATTGCTAAAACTTTGAAAGATATTCCCTTGTTATCCAGGTGGGCGCCTGATTGCTAAAACTTGAAAAGTATTCCCTTGTTCTCCAGGTGGGCGCCTGATTGCTAAAACTTGAAAAGTATTCCCTTGTTCTCCAGGTGGGCGCCTGATTGCTGAAACTTGAAAAATATTCCCTTGTTCTCCAGGTGGGCGCCTGATTGCTAAAACTTGAAAAGTTTTCCCTTGTTCTCCAGGTGGGCGCCTGATTGCTGAAACTTTGAAAAATATTCCCTTGTTCTCCAGGTGGGCGCCTGATTGCTAAAACTTGAAAAAATATTCCCTTGTTCTCCAGGTGGGCGCCTGATTGCTAAAACTTGAAAAATATTCCCTTGTTCTCCAGGTGGGCGCCTGATTGCTAAAACTTTGAAAAATATTCCCTTGTTATCCAGGTGGGCGCCTGATTGCTAAAACTTGAAAAATATTCCCTTGTTTTCCAGGTGGGCGCCTGATTGCAACAAAATAAACAGCAACGAAACTTTCTGCCCCTGTTTCCATCAAAGACAAAATTTGTTAATGTAAAATAGTGATTAGCTGCTGGCATTCTTGTTGGCTATGCTCCCACTTCCGACTTCACCCTGACTTGCTTTCTTGGGCTTGCTTTGACTTGCCACGATTTCCCAATTGACTTTCAACCCTCAACTCTCGATGACCCACATGTTTTGCTCCATATTACTGTTTGGTGTTCCTGTTCCTTTCCTGTGAACCTTGCCTCTTCCTTGCAAACGTCTGATTATTCCACTGATTTTATTGATCCTTCATGTTTTACTCCCTTTCGACATGTCCTCAACTTGTTGTGCCATCCAACTGGGAAGCTGGTAGTTAGCTTTGACATCCTTCTTTTGTTTTTGAACAAACACTAAAACGTCCTACAGACAGATTTCAAGAGAATGAAATGCAATGACCTCGAAGGTGTTGAGGATAGAAAAACTCTGAAAATGAATAAGCGGCGATGAAGAGAAAAGGACAAGACTTATCTGAGTGGAAGGGCTGATTCCATTGATCGTGCTATGCACTTCGGATCCCGACCTAGTCTGCCCAACCAATCAATTGTTACTTACCACATTTGTTGCCTCATACTTTCACGCTCGACTTTTAACAAACCCCAAACCTTGCTCCTTTCACCATGTTTCAAACATCTTTCAACTACAACCTCCTTATTCGCACATCTGAAGACTCATGTTCGCCTTACGATGCCCATGAGGGTTTCCACCAATAATGTCTCTCAAACTCATTTCGCCTTACGGTGCCCATGAGGGTTTTCCCCTATAAGACTCTCTCATTTCTAATATCTCTCAGACTCACTTCGCCTTATGGTGCCCGTGAGGGTTTTCACCAGTAAGACTCTCTCATTTCATCTTTTCCTTCTGGCACCAGAGTGTTGTCTCCCAACAAAATCACTTTACCTGCTTGTATTGACGTTTGTTAAGATTGATCTGAAGTTCTTTCTTTGGTCCGTAATGTGGCTTTTGGATGGGTTTAGAAAGAAAGGTATAGAGGCTCAAAATAATTCGAACGTGGGTCCAATATTACAACTTTCGGCATCATATCTCATGCAACAACCATAACTTCTGCCCCAGTTTCCTTCTTTTGGGATTATTTGGATTTTCTTTTGTTATGACTGAACCTCAGTGAGGCTGCCTACGTACCCTTTCGGGATCAAGTCAAACGTAGTTCAAACACTACGTTCATTGTTGCTATCTTTCCTTTTCTTCCACCTTTGTTTTCTTTCCTTTTACTTCTTTTCTTTTTTTTCATTCACTGTTCTTTTCTTTTCTCTCTTTTTCTCTTTTTCTTTTTTTTCTTTTTTTCTTTTTTCTTTTCTTTTCCTTTTTTACGGTTTTTCTCTTATGTCTCCATTTTCTTTCCTTGGCCTTACGAGCTTGATTATTGATTCCGAAAGAGGGGTATGCAAGAAAGTATTTAAGGCTCAAAGGGGTAACGAGGGATAAAGTGTTTAGATAGCAGAACAAAATGCCTTCGTCATTTCAATCTCCAAGTATGTCAAATACAATCAAGTACACAAAGACGAAAGAATCATACATAATATCTCTTGACTGCATCAGAATTGATAGCCATTTCTACACATTTTCCTTCCACATCTGTCAAATATAAAGCGCCATTGGACAACACTCTGGTTACAACAAATGGCCCCTGCCAGTTTGGGGCGAACTTTCCTTTTGCCTCGGCCCAATGAGGTAGGATACGTCTCAGCACCAACTACCCTACTTCAAACTTACGTGGACGCACCTTCTTGTTATATGCTCTTGCCATTCTCTGTTGGTATAACTGACCATGACATACCGCTGCCAGTCGTTTTTCGTCAATCAGACTTAATTGTTCCAAGCGGGTTTTAACCCATTCATCATCATCAATTTCTGCCTCAGCAATGATCCGGAGGGACGGGATCTCAACCTCTGCGGGTATTACTGCTTCGGTTCCATACACCAAGGAATAAGGAGTCGCTCTACTTAAGTGCGTATAGTAGTGCGATAACCCAACAATGCAAAAGGTAGTTTTTCATGCCATTGCCTTAACCCTTCGACCATTTTCCGAAGTATTTTCTTGATATTCTTGTTAGCTGCTTCAACTGCTCCATTTGCCTTAGGACGATATGGAGTGGAATTGCGGTGCATGATCTTAAACTGCTGACATGTCTCGGCCATCAAATGACTATTGAGATTTGCACCATTATCTGTGATGATTACCTTTGGGACCCCAAACCGGCATATGATATTTGAATGCACGAAATCAACAACTGCCTTCTTAGTCACCGATTTGAAGGTTTTTGCCTCCACCCATTTAGTGAAATAATCAATAGCTACCAAAATGAATCTGTGTCCATTTGATGCTACTGGCTCAATCGGTCCAATAACATCCATTCCCCTAGCAACAAAGGGCCATGGTGCCGACATTGTATGCAATTCCGAGGGCAGAGAATGAATCAAATCTCCATGTATCTGACATTGATGACATTTGCGCACGAAACTGATGCAATCTCGTTCCATGGTAAGCCAATAATACCCTGCTCGGAGGATCTTCTTTGCCAATATGTATCCACTCATATGAGGTCCGCAAACTCCCGCATGTACCTCAGCCATGATAACTGTAGCCTGTCTGGCATCTATACATCTCAATAACCCCAGATCTGGAGTTCTCTTGTACAACACTCCTCCACTGAAGAAAAACCCGCTTGCCAAGCGTCGAATTGCTCTCTTTTGATCCCCTGTAGCCTGTGTCGGGTATACTCCCATCCGGAGATACTCTTTTATGTCATGGAACCATGGCTCACCATCAACTTCTTCCTCCACCACGTTACAATAGGCATGCTGATCTCGAACCTGAATATGTAACGGATCCACGTAAGCCTTGTCCGGATGATGCAACATTGATGCCAAGGTGGCCAAAGCGTCAGCAACCTCATTGTGCATCCTTGGAATGTGTTTGAAATCTATTGACTGAAACCGTTGACAAAGTTCATGCAAGCACTGCCGGTATGGTATGAGCTTCAAGTCCCGTGTTTCCCACTCTCCCTGAATCTGGTGTACAAGAAGATCCGAGTCACCCATGACCAAGATTTCTTGAACACCCATGTCTATAGCCAGTCTCAGTCCCAGGATACAGGCTTCGTACTCAGCCATGTTGTTGGTGCAATAGAAACGAAGTTGAGCAGTGACAGGGTAGTGTTGCCCTGTCTCAGAAATCAGTACTGCTCCTATTCCGACACCCTTGGCATTGGCAGCTCCATCAAAGAACAGTTTCCATCCAGGCTTCTCGACCTGTTCTAATTCTTCAATATGCATTACCTCCTCGTCCGGGAAGTATGTTTTCAAAGGCTCATATTCGTCATCAACGGGATTCTCAGCTAGATGATCAGCCAGTGCTTGTGCTTTCATGGCGGTCCGCGTCACGTAGACAATATCAAACTCCGTAAGCAGGATTTGCCATTTCGCCAGCCTCCCTGTGGGCATGGGCTTTTGAAAAATATACTTCAATGGGTCCAACCGAGAGATGAGATAGGTAGTATATGCTGACAAGTAATGTTTCAACTTTTGCGCTACCCAGGTTAAAGCACAACACGTCCTCTCGAGTTGAGTGTATTTTACCTCATATGATGTGAACTTCTTGCTGAGGTAGTAAATCGCCTGCTCTTTCCTTCCCGTGATGTCATGCTGCCCCAGTACACAACCAAACGAATTGTCTAACACAGTCAGGTAAAGGATCAGGGGCCTTCCTGGCTCTGGCGGGACCAACACTGGTGGGCTAGCCAAATACTTCTTGATCTTATCAAATGCTGCTTGACATTCGTCCGTCCATCTGACCGCAGCATCTTTCTTTAACAACTTGAAAATGGGTTCACAAGTAGTTGTAAGCTGGGCAATGAACCTGCTGATGTAATTCAACCTGCCAAGTAAACTCATCACATCTTTCTTGTTCCTTGGCGGTGGTAACCCTTGGATGGCTTTGATCTTTGACGGGTCTAATTCGATACCGCGCCGACTTACCACGAATCCCAATAACTTCCCTGATGGAACTCCAAATGCACATTTTGCTGGATTAAGCTTGAGGTTGTACCTGCGGAGTCTCTGGAAGAATTTCCTCAAATCCCTAACATGATCACATTGTTTCCTCGACTTTATGATCACGTCATCCACATAGACCTCGATCTCCTGATGTATCATGTCATGGAACATGGTAGTCATTGCCCTCATATACGTTGCCCCTGCGTTCTTCAACCCGAATGGCATGACCCTGTAACAGTACGTCCCCCAAGGTGTGATGAACGCTGTCTTTTCCGCATCCTCCTCATCCATCAAAATCTGGTGATAGCCCGCGTAACAATCCACAAAGGAAGCAATCTCATGTTTGGCACAATTGTCAATCAATATATGGATGTTTGGAAGTGGGAAGTTGTCCTTCGGGCTCGCCTTATTGAGATCACGGTAATCAACACATACTCTGGTCTTCCCATCCTTCTTTGGTACAGGCACCACATTAGCTAACCAGGTAGGGTATCGAGTAACTCGTATGACCTTCGCCTCAAGCTGCTTGGTAACCTCTTCTTTGATTTTCACACTGATATCTGTTTTAAATTTCCTCAACTTCTGCTTGACAGGCGGGCATTCCGAATAAACAGGCAATTTGTGGACCACCAGATCGGTACTCAAACCCGGCATGTCATCATATGACCATGCGAAAACATCTTTGTATTCAAGCAGCAATTTAATTATCTCCTCCCTGAGCGGGGCTTCCAAATGGACACTTATTTTTGTTTCCCGAACATTCTCCCGATCCCCTAGATTGATTGCCTCTGTGTCATTCAAGTTAGGCTTGGGTTTTTCCTCAAATTGATTTAACTCTTTACTGATTTCTTCCAAAGCTTCCACATTATCGTATTCCCCTCCATCCTCACACTCAATTTCCTGTATTACTATTTCACATTGATTATCAAGACTAGGCCGGCGACTCCTTATGCATGACACATCATTGAAATCAGCATAAAAGGGACTGTACAAAAGAGAAAAGAAAACAAAAATAAAGACTATCAGGAAAGAAGAAAAGAGGAAATTGCATTTCATTATAATTGTAAGATAACAAGGTTTAACTCATCCAAAATGGACGGAACATAAGAATCTGAATTACAACCCTGGAAATAATCCAGATTTAGTACTCAAAGACAAAAACTAACTACCACGACTCCTTCCGAATTGGAAGAGGAGTAGCTTCCCAGTTATTGAGCTTAGCCTGAGATCCCACGAACTGCACATCAACTTTACTCGGACCTTCGCCGGGTTCCACCATATTCACTTCATCGAACACCTTTTCGAACCTTGCGAGCATCTCCTTGTCAGGTTCTATCACCACAGAATTTGGCATTGCTGTTGCTGGGCGTTGTTTAGTACCAGGCCGGACGAAGGAACGGGAAAGGCGGGGAATAGGTTTTGGAAGGGTCCACACTCTCTTTTTCATCTTTTTGGCTCTCCTTATGTCAGCTGAAGTGGGTTTGAAACCTAGCCCAAAAGTGTCTAGATTTCCGGGGAGAGACACCGGCTGTATGATTCCTTGCAGTGAAGCACCTAACCCCTTTCCGGGCAAGAATCCATTTCTTATCATCTCTGAGGCTACCATAACAGATGCGGCAGCTATCTTGGGCATAGGAACACACTCTCCTTCCGGGATTTTATCAACTGGCACTGTATCCATGACTTGATACACCCAGGGACCTTTGTCATTTTCAACTTCCTCAAAGGATGTAATAGCATTACAAGAATTGTCCTCTCCATGAACCACGATCTCCTGCCGATCCCATTCAAACTTGACCATTTGATGCAAAGTAGATGGTACTGCCTTGGCGGCATGAATCCAGGGCCGTCCCAATAAAAGATTGTAGGAAACACTAACATCGAGCACTTGAAACTCCATCGTGAATTCCACAGGTCCTATTGTTAGCTCCAACACAATATCTCCCACTGTGTTTTTCCCTCCGCCGTCAAATCCCCGTACACAGATGCTGTTTTTATGAATTCTTTCCCTGTCAACTTGCAACTTTTCTAGAGTGGAAAGAGGGCAAATGTTGGCACTAGACCCATTATCAATTAACACCCGCGTCACCACGGAATCTTCACACTTCACTGTGAGGTACAAAGCTCTATTATGTTCAGTTCCTTCCAATGGTAACTCGTCATCAGAAAATGTCACCCTATTTACCTCAAAAATCTTATTCGCAATCTTCTCAAGATGATTCACAGTAATTTTATCTGGCACATGAGCTTCATTTAGAATCTTCATCAAGGCCCGGCGGTGTTCGTCCGAATGGATCAATAAAGACAATAATGAGATCTGTGCCGGGGTTTTCCTCAATTGTTCCACAATCGAATAGTCCTGGGCCTTCATCTTTTTCAGGAACTCTTCAGCTTCTTCTTCAGTAACAGCCTTCTTTGTTGGTACCGGATTGTCTTTAGCTGCTTTAGCCTTTCTCAATTCTTCAGGGGCAAAGCATCTCCCTGATCTAGTCAACCCATGAGTCTCACACACTTCTTCTTTAATTTCCTTTCCTTGGTACATCACAGTTACCCTGTCATAATTCCACGGGACAGCTTTCTCGCTAACCACGGGCAATTGGGTCACCGGTTTGATGATAACTGGCTCTGCTCGAACGCCTTTTACAACCAACACAAGTTCGACAGCTGCTCCTGGTATTGTCACCTTAACAAGCCCTGGTTTTATCACCCTTACTGGTTCACTGACTATCTGGCCCACTGCGACCAAAGCTTTCTTATCAACCAATTCCTCTTTTGCTTTACTTTCGCTTGCTTTAATCATCATCACAGTCTGTGACGGCTTCTTGTGTTCTCCCTTCTGCACTATCTCGATCATGTGAGCCTCATGATGAACAGGTAGCGGATTCTGCGTGATATTGGGAGTCTCCGGAACCTGCACCTCAATTCTCCGTGTATCAATCAATTCCTGAATGGCAGTTTTCAGATGCCAACACTTCTCTGTATCATGTCCAGGCGCTCCTGAGCAGTACTCACAATTCACTGAATGGTCCAGGTTCCTTGGGGGAGGGTTTGGTAATTTAGGTTCGATCGGGTTCAACATACCCAACTGCCTCAGTCTGTGGTATAGGCTCGTATAAGATTCTCCCAAGGGAGTAAAAGTCTTCTTCTTCTGCGACCTATCATCCTTATATGCAGGATTGGGTTGGAAACTGGTTCCAGCGGCATTTCTGTTGGTTCTTGGGGGTGGGTAAGTGTTTTGGGGAGTGGGTGCGCGCCATTGGGCACGAGTAGGAGGTTGTGGGTATGTCTGGGCATGATGGACAGAGAAATGGGGAGTAGGAGGTGGGTAGTAATGCTGTGGTGGGCCATATGAGGTATGCGGGTAAGCTTGGGGGTGAGGGCGAGGTTGGTGATAATATGGTGACGGACCCCTAGACCAAACCCTTGATTCCACTACTGCCACTTCTTCTTTCTTCTTCTTTCCCAATACTCCTCCGGTGCCGCTTTGAATGGCCTGAGTGGTTGCTTTGAGTGCTGAGTAGCTCATAATTTTGTTGGACTTGAGACCCTCTTCTACCATGCTTCCCATCTTTACGACTTCGTTGAAAGTTTTCCCCATAGCGGACACCAGATGGCCATAGTAGGTTGGCTCTAAAGCCTGAAGGAAATAATCCACCATCTCATTCTCTTTCATCGGGGGATCAACCCTTGCTGCTTGCTCTCTCCAGCGGAAACCGTATTCTCTAAAGCTTTCTCCGGGCTTCTTCTCGATTTTGGTCAGTGACAGACGGTCTGGGACGATTTCGAGATTGTACTGAAAATGACATGCAAAAGCTTGAGCTAAGTCATCCCAGGTGTACCACCGAGCATGATCTTGTCTTGTGTACCACTCCAACGCCGCTCCACTTAAGCTTTGACTAAAGTAGGCCATTAATAGCTCATCCTTTCCTCCAGCCCCCCTCATCTTGCTGCAGAAACCCCTCAGGTGGGCCACCGGATCACCATGGCCGTCATATAAGTCGAACTTGGGTAGTTTGAATCCCACTGGCAATTGGACGTCAGGAAATAAGCACAAGTCCTTGTAGGCCACGCTCACTTGACCCCCGAGTCCTTGCATATTTCTGAAGGACTGCTCTAAACTTTTGACCTTTCGTATCATCTCCTCTTGTTCCGGGTTTTTGGGAGGTTTCTCTTCTTCAGCTGAGAGATTAAAATGGGGAGTGTAAGAGCATGGTTCTGGGGGTTTGAAGGTGGGTTCGGGTGGGTAATAGTGATTTTCCTGGGTTTGGAATAGAGGTTCGCTTGAGGATCTGTGTAATGCGGTGGGTGGAGGAGCCACGAATACTGGGGCGATTGGTGGTGGGGGACCTGGAATTGGCTTGGAGGGTGGTAGTGGTGGTGTCTGAGAAGTGGTTCCGTAATATTGCTGGTGAGTAGGGAGAGCAGGATATGAGTTCGCTGTGGGAGGATCTTGGGGTTGAGTTGGTGGGAGGTAATTGGGATTGGCAGGATAGGCTGGTGGGGGATGTCCCTTCGACCAAGCCTGGTACATTTCGGCCATCTGCTGCTTTAACTTATACATCTCCTCTCTCATTGTATTCACATCCATTGCCTCCTCCTCTCTGGATGGGTCAACGATGCTTGCTTCTAGATCTTGGTTGGCCATTTTCGACTTGTCTTTGGAGCGGGTGTTGTAAGGGTGGGTTGCCAGAATGCCAGTCAGCTTATCACCTGCCTGGACTCATCAACAACAACTTGTTAGCGGTTAGGTCATTAACAAATAGATAACCGCACATTGATGGATAGATGCACCTAAGCAGTCAAACGTTGCTATTATGTCGCTGTTCAATCACATGCGTCATCCCGGCTTTTATTTCTTTCTCTTGCCAATTAATTCCTACTCCTATCTTTCCCTCTTTACCCCTTCTTTTTCTCTTTTGGATTCTCTTTCCTTTGGTTTTTCCCTTATTTGTATCATTCCTTTTTAGTTTTCCTTTGATTTATTTAGAAATGGTCGAATCCTATGGAGATTGCCTACGTATCACGAGCCCGCGTGAATCAGACCAAGCGTAGTTCGCGACGATAAATGTAAAGTAGAAGCAGAATATTTTTGGGAATTTTCAAGTTTATTGATAGCAACTATGTCTATTACAAAGACTCAAAACAGACCCTGATGCAAAAAGAACTACAGACTCCATATCCCTATCCTAGTTCCAACAAAATACAGACTCAATCAACTGACTGTCTTTTAACAAAAGGGAAATACAGACAGACTCAAAAGGTAAACTCTAGCAGACTCAAAAACAACTATGAATACATTAAAGCTCCTGGTGCCCGCGGGACATCGTTCGGTCTCGCCGCGGGCCTATATGCAAGTTCCCCTTGGAGTCTGTCTAAGTCATTCATTATCTGCTTCACAAATATCATGACTGATGCAAAGAAGGTGGTACGGGTCATGTTCTCGCACATCTGGCATTTCCGGGTAATAGAATGAGCAACAGTTAAGATTCTCTCTCGGATTCTTCCTTTCTCTTGAAGCAACCGCCCTATCTGCTGGGCCCTAGCCTCCAAAGTCTGTTCAAACGCCTGGCTTTGTTCTCGAAGTTGCTGCAAATCCATTTCTAGCTGTGCTAATGCCCTATAACAGTGTTCTCTCTCGACTTTGAAATCCTTTGCCTGTTTAATCATTCGGTTTTCTGCGACAGTGGCCTTTTCCTTTAATCTTGCGACCTTATTGTCATATTCTTCTTTTAACTGCTTAACCATGCGAGCCCGTTCTTCTGCATTTTTGGCCAATTGTCTCCGGGCCCCAACTAATTCCTTTTCTGCTTTGTCGAGGTCAAAACTGTAATCATTCACCTTTTGCCTTAGATTTGCTATAAGCTTTGTATCTTTGGCACTTCTGACAGGGTTGTCGGCCTCTAGCTTCATCTTTTGTATTTGGGCCCGTAAAACTTCATTCTCCTTGGCCAATTGTTTTCTCTCCCCTTCGTCAGCCGCGGCTTGCAAGCTATTTTCAAATCAGAGGTCTTGGACCTGTTTTTCCAACGCTCCTATGCGGGCCCTGTACTCGTTTTCTTTAGCTAACCAACCCCACTGTTCTTGTGATGAATCAACAAATTCCTGGATGTGAGATCTTTTGGCCGGTCTTCCGAATGCAACGTCCCTTCTATACCAAGCCTGATAATCAGGTGACACCTCTCCTCTGGCTCGATCCCGGACATAAGTGTTTGCCGCCAAATATTGACATTCGCTCCAGACTTGGCGGACCACTGCTTCAGGAAACTGGCCATCGGGGCCAATCTCAATCACTTGCAAACTAAGATCATCATCCTTGGGTACTATCTGGCATCTCCCCAGTTGCCTCAACACTCGATACGGTGCGTAAGGCTGAATGCTTCTAAGCCCCATCAGAAGAAAATATGGTCGGGCTGCCGGCATATATACGACTTCATCAACGGGTAACCATCCCAGCGTCCACTCTATCTGGCTAGCCGTGAGGGACCGAAAATATGTTGTCCATCCCGTGACTTCTTCCGGCAATTTGGCTCCTTTAGTCCTTGTGTAAAATTCTTCTATGCATGTTTTTTCTGGAGACCCGTAGCTCAAGAACTGAGGGCGATGACACAGATGCTCAATCATCCACATTTGTAATAATAAGTTGCACCCCTCGAAGAAAGCTTCCCCGGCTTTACAAGCTGTAAGAGCACGGAAGATGTCGGCCAATATCATAGGTGCAAGTGTACTTTTGGCTTGAGTGATTAATGTACTGACAACCCCAGCTATTTTTATATCAATGTTCCCATCCTTCCTTGGAAATATTAAAAGCCCCAAGAAAGCCACCATAAAAGCGAAACATCGATGCTCCTCCCACTTCTGACGGTTTCCTTTGCTACATATCTTACTTTCTGGGTTGTTGAAGCCCCCGATATGACCATAGCGATGATATATGAAGCTTAGAGTACAAAAGCCATTCGCCAGGTCTGTGTTATGGACGGCCCTGACTATTTTCAAGGAGTCTAAAAACTTGTGTACAGCTATAACTCTGGGAGCAACCAAATATTTGTGCCTCAACGGAACCTCATCCTTTCCAATGTAGCCAGCTATTTCCTCCAATGTCGGGGTAAGCTCAAAATCCGAAAAATGGAACACGTTATGTGCTGGGTCCCAACATGTAACCAGTGCTCTAATAATATCTCCCCGAGGCGCAATATCAAGCAAACCGGTAAGCCCTTTCAAATGTTTCTTAACCGCATCTTGCCCTTCTTTGCCCAAATCATTCCACCATAGACGTAACTCCAGCGGGATTTTATGCATGATTGAAAAGGGTTCATTTTGGGTCGTGCTCATCCTGCACATTTATTAAGGGGATTTAATAACTTATTTGTCCTAAAAAAAAGCAAAGCAAGTGGCACTATTTTCGTTCAAATTTCCAATTTCAAGACCAACGGCCCGTTTTGCAGTTACGGCCTTTCAGCACTTCAGGGAGAAGATTTTAAGGCTGTACCCGTTGACCGTTGGGAAATGACTCAAGATGGCCGTTTTTGCACAAACAGCCTTCCGGCGCCCGTTTGGGGACATTCAGCTATTTTTGATAAAACGGCACTCTCTGATTTATTAAAAATAAAAATTGACGTTTTTTGGCTATTTTTGAAAAGGGGTGGTTGGACCCGATGAGGGTTGCCTACGTATCTCACATCCGATGAGAATCAAACCTGCGTAGTTCGAGCAACTAAACCTAATTATTTGGAAAACATCCCTAATTTGAAAAATAACTTTTTTTTTTTTGGGTTTTTTTTTTTTGTTGGCGAAATCATTTTTTCTGAAAGCAAGATTCTTTTTATATTTTCTAATTTGAAAATAAAACTCTTTTTGTTTTTCTTTTCCACTAGCAAACAAAACAAACCCCTTTTCTTCTTTTTCTTTCATTTTCTAAAAAAATCCGGCAGCATTTCGGCACTACTTGGCCGTTGGTTTTTTCTAGTATAGGTAATTAACTCTCCACACTGCTATTTCTCTTTTCTCTCTTTTTTTTCCAATATTGCCCAGATATTCAAAGCCGGTCAGCATGCGAGTCCCAAACAGATAAATGCACAAGTAGGATGCATCAGGATGGTCCATTATTCCGGGTACACCTGTCCTAGACGGACCCAACCCCTGTGCTGAGTCCCCTAAGTCAAAATGCACATGATGCAGATAAGCGCTCCTACTAGGGATCCGGCATGAAGTTAAGTTCTTCTAGGTTCAAAACCTGGGTATGTGTTCTAGACTGTGTACCCGAGCGGACAACTCGAGTCGAGGAGGGGGCTACGTACCGGGAACCAAAAGGCCATCCGGCTTAGTAACTTGTCCGGCCTCTTTCTTATTTCAGGGTATTGACACTAACAGAATAGGGAGTCTCAACCAGTAAGCACATCCCCTGAGGTGAGAAGAGAAAGGTTTCGGCACAGTTTATATACAATTCAGATAATATCGAAACAGTAAAAAGCAACATTTTGCACATTTAGCATGAAACAGGTAGGAAAATCAGATAAAGCCAAATACAACAATATATCTAAGCTCGAATTCTGAACCCTGAACCAGAGATTCTGGGTTCTTGGTCCCCAGCAGAGTCGCCAGAGCTGTCACACCTCCTTTTTACTTACTACACCCGCAAAGGTATAATAGAGGGAGTTATTTCCAACTTGAATTGACAATCGAAACGGGATTATTTAATTAAAAATCAGAGTCGCCACTTGGGAGATTTATGGCGTCCCAAGTCACCAGTTCAATCCCGACCCAAGGAAATTATGACTCTGTTAACAGTCCGCGAACCAGAACTCCGAGTAAGGAATTCTGTTAACCCGGGAGAAGGTGTTAGGCATTCCCGGGTTCCGTGGTTCTAGCACGGTCGCTCAACTGTTGTATTTGATTTTATCTGATTTCGAAATATGTTCTAGCTTATGTGCTTTTATTAGTAAACCGCTTTTACTTTTATTTTTATTTGATTTTTAAACGAATTGCAAAGTCGTGAAAATGTGCCTCAAATCACGTCGCACCAGTGCACCCGTGATTGTTAGCACATTTCGACTTCGTTGAGATTNGAGATTAATGGTGTCCCAAGTCACCTGTTGAATCCCGATCCGAGGAAATTATGACTCTGTTAACAGTCAGCGAACCAGAAATCCGAGTAAGGAATTCTGTTAACCCGGGAGAAGGTGTTAGGCATTCCCGGATTCCGTGGTTCTAGCACGGTCGCTCAACTGTCATATTTGGCTTACTTGTTTGATTTTAGTACATGTTTTAATCTATGTGCATTTAACTTTGAACGCTTTTATTCTTATTCATTTAGAGAGTTGCAACGTCGTGAAAATGTGCCTCAAATCACGTCGCACCAGTGCACCCGTGATTGTTAGCACATTTCAACTTCGTTGAGATTTGGATTTGGGTCACATAAATGTGCACCCGAATTTAGGAAGGTAATTTTATTAAAATCGTGTGCCTAAAGAGACTAGTGCGTTATTATCTTTGGGGAAGGCTGTGGAATTCACTAACAACCCATCCCGAAGTCTAGGTATTTTAGTATAAACATTTATCGAGGGCCCCGCAATTTGTGTGTTCTATTTGGCGAGGCTCATCTCACTTTATTATTTAAAAGCCAACCTAAAGCAAACTAGGGTTTCTATTTAATTTGTCCCTAACAAAGTCTGATTAATTATTGTTAGTAAAACATCTTACTAAGACCTTTTAACAATTTTTCTTTCGGGCATAAACTTGGCCCAACAAAAGAAATCTCAGCCAGCTTGTTGAGTGGCCTGCACTTAGGCCTAAACGAGTGAGGAAAACGTCAATTGACACTGCGCCCCAAACGGATCCAGGCCCAGATATGACTTTAAAGGGAACAATCATGTTTTGGGCCTTCAACATGGCCCAGATTATTTTATCTTCAGCCTGTGCAGAACAAGCTCGACATTTCTCCATGACAATTGTGACTTATTAACTTGATTACCCAGGCAGATTGAACTAATTAACCAATGTATTTGAAATTGAATTAAACCATTAGAGAAAGACTAAACGAAGCAGCATGCTCGATACTGGACTCTGCCTCTGTGCTAATATCAACTCATAATCTGTTTTGGATTTAATTTATGCTAATAGTTTAATTTCTAACTAGACTTGAATCAATTGAAGACTATTAACTTCCTGGACAACTTATTAATCACAAAAGAAGTTCATCAAGTACAGAAGAGGCTTATGACCTAAATCGTTTTTACAATCATGTTTCCCTTTTATAGAACGAAATCTAATTAACAGGATATTAACATTTACCTCACTATCACTGAACAATCAATTCAAGCCTGTTAGTCTCACACAGTTCTAATTACACAATCACACCTAAATCGGAATTAAGCTACTATTGAACTATCAATATATAACAGTCCATATCAGTTCGAGACAGTCCATACGAATGGTCCAGTTATACAGTCCAGTTAACAGTCCAGTATTTACACACATACTACAAAATTGATTCAACACTTCAATACACCTATTTAACTATCAATACACCACAGTCCAAACAGCACACTTCAAGATCAAACAGATGAGCATTTGTATTCCATTTCAAGCTTAATGTTACAGCAGGGCAGATTCAAATGTGTACCTGGTAATGGCAAATAAGAAAAGGAAAAGATCAGTAGCAGTGACAGTTTGCAACAGCAGCCCAGGAAGAAGCTGAAATCCAGTATTAACTCAATCAACACAGCAAGTTCAGGAATAGGATTGAAACTCCAGCAATGAACCAAAACATTAACAATTTCAAGCACCAATGCAGTCCAAAACCAAATCGATTACCCAGACTCAGTTTACAGCAATTCAAATAGACCTTAACGACTCTCTTGGCAGCTACTTCCACATATAGAACAGTATACTCGACAACCAGCTTATTTCTGATCCCAATGCTGAGATCAGTATTGCTTTGAAGGAATTTTTATGATTTTTAGACACTCTGTTTTATGCCTTTTAGAAGGGATTTAGAGGACTGACCCCCCCCCCCCCCTCCCCCCCCAAAAAAAAGGAACCTCCTTCTCAAGGCAAATGAGTGCCTATTTATAGGTGAGCTTAAGGTCCAATTTCAGATTTTCCTTTTACCCCTTAGTCCCTATTCTAATTTCAGTGCTTACCCCTTTTTTCTGACTTGTTACACAAGTAACTACCTTAAGTTTATTAGAACCTACACTATAGTCCATCCTAGAAGGTTCTATGCCCATTACAATCCCTATTCTATCCTTACCCCCCTTCCAAAATTACCAAATCTGATAAAAGTACCCTTTTCCCATGCCTAGACTACCCTTGAAATCCCCTGAAATTACTACCCAAACCCAAAGACTTTAGTCCTCTTTCTACCCTAATTGAATCCATTTGCTATGGCCAAATTCATCTAATTAACAACTAATTGAACCGGGCATTACACTGAAGTATTGTTAACAACAATCACTGATTAACCAAAAGAAGTATATTAAACTGAAACAAACAATACACACAAGATTGATTGAAACTGATCAAAAGAAAATAGGCTAATAAGCAAATTATTGGATTATCAAATCAGCAACGACTGTTAACTACAGTAAACAGAGGCAGAAATGCTAATCCCTATGTCAAACTACACTAATTCGACTGAACATGTCGAGTGACTCCAACAAAATTAAACTAAGTCATAAACATGCATTCCCTAATCAAAATAAATGGAGATTACAAAACAGAATTAAACCAGATGGAGGATCAAAACGAAACAAAACGTTTGACATGGGAACACTAATCAGGTGAAGAGAACTAAGCTATACAATTAACAGTAATCCGATTTCAGAAACAGTAACTACAGACCTAATCTAAAACCTAACACGCTAATTGTAAACTAATCTAATCTTAACAGCACAAAAAATCAAACACAAAAGGAAGAGGACTCATCTGTACAACTCCCAAAGTCGCATAGCTCTTCAGATTCAAAATTCGACTATTTCTGGTGAGATCTGAATGCTAATGATGACAAATTCCTCATGAGGGAGGTGAAGAGGTCACGTGGTATTAATTTGGTGGGGTTTGGAGAATTTAGGGTTTTGACCGGATTTTCGATCGGATATTTGAGCAATTCCGGCCATGTTCGAGACAAGTGGCTATGGGGGTTGGGTAGGGGAAGTTAAGGCGGTTCTGTGGTGTGAGTTTGGGACCGTTTGGCATAACCGGCGACTTGGCCGAAAAATTTTGAACGGATATTCGACAAATTCCAGTAAGATTTGAAAGTAAAGGACAGCGGATTCAGGTAAAGGAGGAGAAGGGGAATCTGGGGTGTAATTTTGGGGTTAATCGGAGCATCGCCGTCGCCGGCGGCGATTTCCGGCCGGCGGCGGATGGCGGAGGACGGCGGCGACACGGTGGGGCGGTGGTGGTAGGGGTGATGTACGAGGAAGACCAGTTTGGTCTCTGATCTATAACGTGTGTTATTACACTTATATTGAGAAGGCTTGGGTGATCTTGGACCGTCGGATCATGGGAAATGGACGGATAGGATTGATTGACGCCAAACGGCGTCGTTTTGCAAAGGAAGGGGGAACTGGACCGGATGGGTATTGGGCCTGGGGTTTGGTACGTGGGTTGGGGAATTTTTTTCTTTTGGGCCAGAATAATTAGCCCAATTCGGGCATAAGACCACCTTCTCCTTCTCTTTATTCAATTTATTTTCATTTTGTATTTTCTTTTTTGTATTTTTTTTTTTTTTTGTATTTTTTTGCATTTATTTATTTTTTCTGATTTTATAAAATGCTAAAACACAGCAAAGACCTAATTACACTATTTAACTCCTAAAATTACTTGTAACTCTATTTAAAAACAAATGCAATAATTAGTAATGCAATGAACTATTTTCTTGCAATTTTCTTTATATTTTATTCTAAAACTAATTAATACTAAAACTGTGAAATTAAATCCCTAAATGCCAATGCATATTTTTTGGTATTTTCATATGGATTAAAATGCAATAATTACCAAAGAATGCCACAAAATTCACAAAAAATACTAGAAAAAATTGTTTTGTTTGAAATTTTGGGAATTACTGCTTAGGGCAAAAATCACGTACTCACACTTATCGACACTAACTATTTTGCATTCATTGCGTAACTGTTGAAAAAGTCATTTTCAAAAGAGTTTAAACTGAGCTAAGATATTTCTAAAGATTTCACAGCTTCACTGCTTTTCTCAAAGGGTTTTACACTGCTTCTATACAGCATGTTGGTTTGCTTTACGTGATTTCTTACTGCTCAGCTGTTATTTGCCTTTATTACTCACTGAGTTGGAGTACTCACTTTACTCCCTGCACCTCGTGTGCAGATGCAGGTATTTGTTCACTCGGTAGCGGGTTTGAGTTGATCGGAGGCTAAGTTTATCGGAGTTTAGCGAGGTGACATCTAGCGTTCGCAGCACCGCATTTCTTCCTTATGTTTATCAGTCCTCTTTTGTATATTTTAGGCCTTGTAGTTGTATTTATACTCTGATAGATGCTCGTGACTTGTGACACCCCGGTTTGGGCTGTGTTTGGGTTGTATTCCGCACTTAATAAAGAAATCCTTGTTTAGACTGTGATTATTTAATTATGCTAAAACTGTTATTTAATATTTAACTATTCTGAAAAGGGCGAAATGGGTTAGTTGACTGGCCTTGTCTTCACGAGAGGCGCCATCACGACCGGATCGGGGTTTGGGTCGTGACAAATGCGTGTAGCTATTTCGGAAAAATATTTTTCAAAATTAATGAAAGGCTCACGCGGTGATATAAGGAAAGATTGTGATTGAAATTGTGAAATGTGGATATGAGGCATGGTACCTCGCATGTGAATCTTGTTGTACATTCCATGTTAAAAAGGCTTGTTGGTTGAACAGCTCTTGTTGTTTTCTTCATTGTCTTACTCGTATTTGTCCGTATTTGATTACTTGTTGTCCTCATCAGGTGTTCGCTTCTGTTGCCTTTCTTGCCTTAAGTTCTGTCATTTGCCTACATTGTTATACTGCTTTGTTATCATTCATTTCCTCGTTCTTTGTTATTGGTCTTCATTATACTCTGTTCGGTTTATCTTGTCCTAGTAGGTGTCTTGACCTTGCCTCGTCACTACTCTACCAAGGTTATGCTTGATATTTGTTGGGTACCATTGTGGTGTACACATACTATGTTTTTGCATATTTTTGTGCAGATCCAGGTACATCTGCCAGCGCCGGACACTAGTGATCATTCAGCTATTTTCAGAGATTTCAAGGTATACCTGCTCGACGTCTGCAAACCTCAGAGTCACCTTCTGTTATCTTCTCATTACTGTTTACCCTTTTATCATACAGTGTTGTATTAGAAATGTTAGAGCATTCTGTAGAGCTTATAACTCAGTTCCGCCGGTTTTGGGGATTTTGTCGTTGATATTCCATTTTGGAGTTATTATGAGCTTTATCGATTTATTTTATTATCTTAGTTTTGTTATTATGTGAAGCTATCAATGAATATTAGGCTTACCTAGTCTTAAACGCTAGGTGCCATCACGACAACC
This sequence comes from Nicotiana attenuata, assembly GCF_001879085.1. Lineage (NCBI taxonomy): Eukaryota > Viridiplantae > Streptophyta > Magnoliopsida > Solanales > Solanaceae > Nicotiana > Nicotiana attenuata. Next base: position 81,328,096 of record NC_031990.1, read on the forward strand.
TAGGGTGAAAAATTGGGGTCATGACAAAACTAATCAGAAGCACGTCTGAAACTCACTAGAGCCCCGGGGCTCCACAACGAACATTCACACAAGTCTAAAAACATCATATGAACTCGCTCGCAAACTCAAAATACCAAAATAGCATCTGAAACCACGAATCGGACAACAAAATACATAAAAGCCTCAATGAAACTCAAGAATCGCTAAAGTCACAACCAAGCGTCCGATTTCTGCCTAACCAACTCTAAATGACACCAAACTTTGCAGACAAGTTCCAAATGACAAAACGGACCTATTCCAAGCCCCGAAACCAAAATCTGAACCCGATAGCCATAAAGTCAGCCTATGGTCAAACGTATAAAATTTCTAAACCTTCAAATTGTCAACTTTCGGCAAAAGGGCCAATTCAACCTAGGAACCTCCTAATCCAATTCCGAGCACACATCTAAATCCAAAAACACCATACGAACCTATTGGAACCATCAAAATACCATGCTAGGATTGTTTTCATAAAAGTCAAACCTCGGTCTACAATTCCAACTTAAGCTTCCCAACTAAGAACCAATCATTTCAAATCAGTCCAAAACCTTCACGAAACGAAACTAACAATTCCCGAAAGTCATAAAACCATAAATGCACATGCGGAAAGTTACATATCTCTGCTCTTATTTGGAAAATTACAATGGAAGGGTATTACAATAAAAGCAATTAAGTTATCAGGGGAATTGCAGTGGTCTCAAAGGCATTACAAGGGAAAAAATGCAGCAGCTACCTCATATAGAATGGCTATAGCTTCAGTTATATATTATATATGGCAGGAAAGAAGTCAAGTGGTGTCCAGAGTAAGAGAAGAAATGTATATACAATCATCAAGAGATCTTTGTTAGAGGCAGTGTGATTAGCAAGTTAGAAAGAAAGCTACTTAGTTGAATTTATATCCTTTTTAGTAGTGATGTAGAGTACGTTAGATAATTATAGATCGTACTGCAATCTCTGGGCATATCCAGATTTTTTTTTTTTGTGTGTGTGTGAGTTGTACATATATCAATTTTGGTAATAGAAGTTTCTTGATTACCAAAAAAATTGATATGAAAATTATGTACTATCTCCATATGGTGGCTATGCATTGTTATCCTCAATAATTTCATGCTGTGACACATGTGGCCGGAAAAGTTAAGCAGTGTCAGCCTCAATTGTCTTTCTTATAAACCAAATATATAGAAATGTCATAAGCAAATATGTTCCCAGTACAAATGGCGGCTCCATACAAATTCATATTGAGAGTCCCTATCGTACAAATCGAGATTAATTTTGGATTGTGCTTTCGTACCATGGTCGGCAACCCTCAAGCAATAGAAACACTTGTTTTAGGCCTAGCAAATCTTGGCCTAAAATTTATTATTGTTATATAATAAAAAAATTAATTCTTTATTTACCTATTAATATAATAAATTTATGTTTTTCTCTCTCTCATCAGTTAGTATAATCTGATTTTCTTTTTAAAAACCTTTTTTTTCTCTGTTGATCTAATTTACCATATCTACCTAATTATTTTTCTCTATTCGTTTAGTTACTTAATCATATCTAATATATAAGTGAACATACCCTTGTTTATAATTGTTCATCTTTACAACTTTAGACAATGTCCAAAAATTTTGAGTTTTTTTTTTTTTTACCAAGTTGCAAAAATAGGATTACCTTTCATCTTTTTGAGCTTGCACTTTTTTATTATTTTATTTTATACCTCACACACAAATTTTAACAATATTTATGTGATGTTATCTTTTTACTAACTAACACGGGATGTATATATAATGCACGAAGCTTATTTTATTAAATATACCTAAGACTTCTTATTAAGATTTAATTTTAGACGTCTGATGCAATACGTATTGAAATTCAAAATTGAATTAATTCTGTGGAAAGAAGAAAAATTCTACCATATCCTAGTTTAAATGCAATCAATGTTTATAACATCTTGAAAAGGGAGAGCAAGATATTCTAAGCAATCGTTTGGTAGGAGGTATTAGAAAAAATAATACAAGCATTAGCTCTGTGCATTACTAATACCTTATTTGGTTTATTTTTTTAACTTGTGTATAACTAATACTTGTATTAGTTATACATCGAAGGGCCAAATATATCCCTGTACTATAAGAAAAATATTCAAATATATCCCTCGTTATACTTTCAGTCCAAATATACCCCTAACGTTATACTATTGGTTTAAATATACCCTTCAACCGTTAAGGTTGTCCAATGTGGGCATCAAATCCTACATTACACTGATATTTGATGAAGTGGATGCCACGTGACATGCCACCTCAGCGCTCCTAACCTATTTTACCCTTTCTCTCCATTTGTTCTTTCACCACTAAAATTTTCTCCCCCTCCACCATCATTACCGCCACCATGACCTAGTTTTTATGATTGACTTGTGAGAAAAATTGGGCAAGCTTATTCCCAAAAAAGCTGATAATTCTTAGGCAAGAAAGTAATGAGCGAAAAGGGTTTTTCCAATTATAATAGTGTACCCAATTGCTGTAATATAATATTGATTTAGATGCAAATGCTTTCCCTCAGCCTACGCAAGAAATCCTGTTCGGGGAAACGGAAAGTAAACTCTTTTGGGGACAATGAGGGAGAAAGATTTGTTAGGAAAAAAAAAATAGAAAAGAGTAAATTGTGCCAATCACTACTAGAATTCCGGAAAAAAGCGACCAAACTTTAGCGACCAAAGTTGGTCTGTCAAGAAAAGCGACCAACGTTTGTCTCTAAATTGGAGAAAATAATAAAATAATTATTTTAAATACATTAGCGACCAAAGTTGGTCGCTATTTGGTTAATAATTTCGTCAAAATGTTGACCGAAATGGTCAGACTTACTTGGTCAAAGAAATACTGAGATTAGCGACCAGCGTTGGTCGCATAGTGGGACCCACTTTTTAAATTTTAATAATTATATTATTATTTTAAAAAAATTATAAAATATAAATAAATATAATTCAAAGTTAGCGACCAAAGTTGGTCGCTTATAAAATAGAGACCAACTTTGGTCGCTAATATGGGACCCGTTTAACAATTATATTATTATTTTAAATATTATATAAAATATAAATATATCTGATTTAAATTTAACGACCAGCTTTGGTCGCTAATTTAAATTTAAGTATGATTAGCGACCAAAGTTGGTCTCTTTTCAGGTCAACAATGGTCAAAATTAAAAATCACTTTTGTATTTACTATCTAAATAATATAAATGTAAGCCGTTAACACTTTTGTAACACAAGGGATGAATAGACTAAAATATACTCTAACATGCTATGCACTAAGTATAAGCGTATTAGGTAATATTATATCAATATAGCTTATGTATATATGTATAATATATATACTTACGTTGTACTATGCACTAAGTATAAGCGTATTAGGTAATATTATATCGAATATGGCTTATATATATGTAATATATATAGTTACGCTGAACTATGCACTAAGTATAAGCGTATTAGGTAATATTATATCGAATATGGCTTTTATATATATATATAGTTACGCTGTACTATGCACTAAGTATAAGCGTATTATGTAATACTATATCGAATATGGCTTATATATATGTAATATATATAGTTACGCTGTACTATGCACTAAGTATAAGCGTATTAGGTAATATTATATCGAATATGGCTTATATATATGTAATATATATAGTTACG
>NC_031990.1:81334168-81359717 GCF_001879085.1 Nicotiana attenuata
CTTAGTGGGATATTGGTGATATATTCTTCGGATTCAGAAGAATATATCACCAATATCCCATTAAGCTTGTACGGATCAGACTTGGAAGAAAGTTGAGAACAAAACTTCCTATAATCTCTGTCATCATAGAGTCTTATGATCCCCGTTTTATGGGAACTGCCATGACCAACGGTAAACATTCCATCACCATCACCCTTGTCACTCTCAATTAAACTTCTTTTCTTCTTGGAAAATGAAGTAGAGAATTCCTCTATAATCTTTCTTTTATCTACTTAGGAAATGTTAAAATTCCTGCCTATACCATCTCTAGTTGAAACACATGTCATTGCAGTCTCAACATCATTGTCGCTAACGAGAACAACAATTGATCAAAAGACACACCCTGTCAGCTACTGTATCCAAGTTATTCTCTGTATCCAAGTTCATCCCGAGTAATAGTACCATGAGGATAATCACCAAAGCCAACGGATAGCTTTATGATGCCAATGAAGCAAGATGAGCTATTCAATGAAACTCGTATTGTAAAGAAGAAGAAAGAGACTGATTCAGAAAGGTGGGTCGAGGGTCGAGCCTCGACTATACATGTAAGTTTTTTACTTATCATTAAGTATTTTGATTTACTTTTATATAAATTTTGAAATATCAATTCAATATAATTTTTCTTATAGGTTCGCTTCAGAGCTGATGTGGGGGAATTCATACGAAGTCAGCCACCTAACGAGTCGGCCGAGGCAATCCAACTTTCGAACGAGGATGCTAAAAGAACACTCCTTGAGTACTTTATATACTTTGAACTAGACAATAGAACTAGTTTTCGAATGAGCTTGTAATAAACGTTAACTTAGTTTTGTTAGCTTAATGTTTTAGTTCTATTGATCTTTATATTTTGTTGCGTTTTAGTGTTGTTGTTGTTGTTGCTGGCATAAAATGCTTGTTTAGGATATTTGGTATAAGCTGGCATGTGGTGTAGCAGCCAAAACAGGCAGTTTCTGCCAAAAATATACCAAAAAAGCGACCAACTTTGGTGTCTAGTTGGTTGCTATTCACTTAAAATAAATAATTTTCTGGTAATTTGGCGACCAAGGTTGGTCACTTATAGTTAAAAAAAATTAATTCTTGCCATTGGCGACCAATATTGGTCGCCCAATAAATAAAAATTATAACATTTATTAATATAGCGACCAAAGTTGGTCGCTTAATATGATTAAAAATAAATAAAAATAAAACGTTATTTACATCTGGAGACCAACTTTGGTCGCCAAATATATAATATTAAAATATTTGAGCGACCAAAGTTGGTCGCTATATGCTTTGCCGGAAAATTTGGTCCTTTTACCTGGGAGACCAACGATGGTCGCTATTTAGCGACCAACTTTGGTCCCTAAGGTAAAGGGACCAGCTTAATATCGACCAGGCGGGGTTGATCGCTTTTTGGTCGCTTTTTGGCCAATAAGCGACCAACGTTGGTCGCTTTTGCTGGTTGCTTTTTTCCGGAATTCTAGTAGTGAATGTAGCCAAATAAATTTAAAAGCTTAATGAGGTGATTCAGATAGTGATTTTTTTTTAGGGATTAATGGTAGACCCTAGTTTTGATTAACGCACACGATGAGCTTGTTAAATATCTAACAATTATGATTGAGGGGTACGAGTTAAAGCTTGTTCGTAGTGGGTATCTTAGGTAGCACTAAATTTTCCTTTGCCTCAGTTCTGCGAAGTCGTCTTTTCTAGATTAGAGATGGTCATGGTAGCGGTAATGGTGATAATGGTGGTGTAGGGGTAGGGGAGGGGAAGGGGAGAAAATTTTAGTGGTGGAAGAACAAATAGAGAGGAAGGGTAAAATGGGTTAGTGGACGCTGAGGTGGCATGCCACGTGGCATCCACCTCATCAAATATCAGAGTCATGTAGGATTTGATGTCCACATTGGACAACCTTAATGGTTGAAGGGTATATTTAAGCTAATAGTATAACGTTAGGGGTATATTTCGACTGAAAGTATAACGAGGGGTATATTTAAATATTTTCTCATAGTACAGGGATATATTTGGCCCTTCTCCGTACTTGGTATTATCCTATGTGTAAGCAATGCTCTCATTGTTGAAAGAATTTCTTATTCTGTTATCTATGTAGTTAATTTTTATAGCTAAAGCTAAAAATTGTGGAGGGTGCTTTTGTAAACACCTAATTTTTAAAAATTATGCAATACTTTAATACATCAAATTAAACAGTGAATAAAAAGTAATGTCAGCATAACTAATACCAGCATTACTAATACACTATATTCAACACTATTCTTATACCTCCTACCAAACGGCCCCTAACAAATTTAAGTTGAACGCAGGGTGGCTAACAGAGTTGGAAACAACGAATGAGAAAGTTAAAATTAAAATGTCATTTTCCTTTGTAGGACGTGAAATAGTAAATAATATAAAAATAAAAGTTCAAAGATCAACCAAAAATTGCTAGTGTCAAACTATTTCATGAGTTTCCTACTGTCGAAGGAAGGAAGTTCACTTTTTAGTGACCAGAAATTGACTAGTTTATTTAATTGGCTTAAAGATCTTTTTTTATATTTTACTAGTTAAGGCCTTCGATCATCTGTCGGTGAGGTCGATCGAAAAAGTGAAAGATTGATGAAACCCCGTCTTTTTTAGCATCAACCACTTTTTCCCATCTCAAGTAATGTTATGAACTTTCACTCCCATCCACACGCCGGTTCATACAATGCGCCGCCCGCTCTTGTATTTGTAATAACTTATCTTGAATTCAATTGGGGAACTTCAATAGCGTGGAGCACATATTTGGACAGTACCTTCATTCCCCTTTATTTATGTTTCTTTCAAGAAATTTATCAAACACAGGGGGGGGGGAGGAACAAACTCATGATTCAAGTGAGAAATTCAACAATATGCCCACCACAACCTAAATACTTGAACCTCCTTTTCTATTTAAATAAAGGAGATGCAAGGAAAAAACAGAAGCGAACAACTACAGAAAACTATCAGAAGCAACAGAGGCAAGAAAAAAACAACACAACAACAACAACAACAACAACAACAAAGAAATTGTAAACCAGGTAACGGAGAAGAAACGAGGAGAAAACGAAGAACATGAAATATACAAAACAATAGGGAAAATATCCAGAGCAATAATACTAACTCATAAGACAAAGTGGAGAAGACAACGAAGGAAGAAAGCTAGAAAGAAGGATTGAGCTGAAGAAAATGTGGAGAAGACAACGAAATGAAAGAAAATTGGAACAAGAGGTTAAGAATCAGCTGTAGCACGCACGTTTCCCCTTGAAAAGCCATGTGAAATCACCATTTTAAACCTTCATAACTAAGCTAAATGTCCAATTTTACCTTTGGTCGACCAACTTGGCTCTTCTATATAAAAAAAATAATATTGGTGTAAGTAATTATTGACCAACAAAAGTCTTATCAGGCTAAGGATCAAAAAGTAACGCAACCATGGCAAGAAATGAGGTTTAAAAAATATATCACTCCAATAGGTGGTAGAATCCTAATAACAGACCATAAGTTAAACAGATAATATCGGCCAGAATATGCAGGGAAAGTACCCAGCAAAATCAAACAGAAATCCTTCTAACATCAACATCTTGCACGGAGATGACCAAATGTAAGAGTCTAGCTACCAAAGCAACAGACCCTGTTTCCATGTAATTCCAACATTTATGTCAAAAGGATATAACAGCATCACTAATGCATTCACAGGTTAGGAAATTTGAAATTTTTTTCAGGTGAAAACATATATAAAAACCAGTAAAGACAACAACAACAAATCCAGTATAACTCCACAAAGTGGGGTCTGGGAAGGATAGCGCATACGCAGACCTTACAACAACAAACAATAAAGACATGTACCTTATAAACCTATTCCCAGGAACAATAAATGGTAAAGTCGAGAGGTTATGATGGAAATCTAAAACTTAATTTTGCTGGATCCTGCATGCAGAAGAAGACTTTTTTCAACAAGACAGAAATATCCCCTAAGAGAGGATCTAAGTTACCATGTCAGCTCTTTAGGCATTTGTAGACTCTTCTTTTTGCAGTTTATTTAGAATGGAAACAAGGAATTCCAGATGCCTAAAACAGGAAAGATTATCTCTGTCAAGCTATTCAAGAATTGCTCAACAATGAAAAGGAACAATAACAGAAAAGCTGCACCATGAAGACGCAAGTGGCCTTGAGTAAGTAAAGAACAAGTTTAATAAATAGGAAATCCCGACAAAAGAAAAATAACAACAGGGGAACTACATTTGAAACAATAGAACAAAAGCCAATTAAGGTATTCATATTCTCATTCTCTTTTTCCACATTACACTAAAAAACATTATGCAACTCACAACAATTTGCATTAATAAACATAAGGAATAAGCTTGTGTCTAACTTTACTTGCATACTCCATATATCTCTCACCAAAGTTCTCTACCATCAAACTTTCCTCTAACTTAGCTTTATTCCCATAGTACAGCGAGCAAACGACTGCAATGAAGAGAGCGCTCAAAGGCGCCCTAAGTGCAACACAGTAAGCAACAAACAAGAGCATGGTCGAAGCGTAAATAGGATGGCGAACAAACCGATATGGGCCAAACTGTACGACAGCTGTAGGCACAACCACCTTCTCCGAATACTTGGCTAAATACAATGTCGAATGATACTGCATAAACAAAGTCATCAAGATCAAAACCCAAATACCCAAATTGCTCCACCCACCAGGGATAAGATGCAATTCCGGCCCTTCAAACGCCGCAAGCCAATGACCAACCATAACTCCAACACAAAACACCGACTTCTTCCAATTGGTAAGGCTAATATCCCATTTGGGGTCATGCTCTCTCGGGTTATAATCACCATACAGCCGTTTTCGAACACTCACATTCAAGAAAAAGAAATAATGGTACACGAAAAAGAACACAACAGGCCACCCTTCAAGAAAACCATTGAAATGTGCAGGTGGGACTAGTGTAAGCCAAGTGAAAGCTGAAGTAACAATAGCAAATTGCTCTAATTCACTTGCGTCCCCATTTAAATGCTTGTTTAAGCAATAAAAACTGTAACTTGCTAGGCTTATGGCAGCTAACCAAGGCCAGAATAACCACGTCATACTAAAATACATCCAAAAGAATGGATTCAACAGTACATTCACAACCCACTTTGTAGCAGCAATAGTAACTGAAAACACCAAAGCCCACTTAAACAAGCCAAATGGGGTCAATTGAGAAAAACCCATCTTCAGTGACTCCAAAGATAACCCCGTTTTTGTTTCTATTGTATTTGAATGTGAACATTGGACTGGCAGTAATGACCCAAATCTACCATTATATGGCGACCAACAGGAGAAATTCTGGGATGGAGAAGAACTGAAATTGCTGAAGGCAATTGATAAAGAACTACGCAAGTGGGATTTGGGTATTTCAAGATTTCTCCGGGGGTTTAAGTTGTTTACACAGAACTTGCGCACCACCTGTTTGTGGAAAGGTCTGTAAGAAAAGGGGTTATGTTTTGATGATGTACAACAGAAAGAGGGTACCTTTGAGCAGACCAAAATGGGCGCTGCCTCCATTTTGGTTTTGGTATTGGTAGCTGAGATTTGGATAGAAGAAAACTGATCAGCTCATTAGAGCGCTTAGTGAGCTTCTCTGACCTGAAGCCTCATCGTAACTTTGCTGCTATGTTCTTCTTGGATAATCATAAACTTTGCTAATTCACCTTTTTAGGCCAGCAAGCCCGGGCCCAATGGCTAGATAAAGCTTCACGTTAGCAAATTCATGATTACTTTTATTTTCGTCGAAATTCACAAAAGGAATAGCAGAAGCAACAATTACATGCGGAGTCTTGAACTAAAATGTGACAATATTAAAATCTATTAGGAGGTATTTGTTAGCTTAACACATAATTCAAATTGCAAAGAACTTGTTAAGTTTTTAAATTGTAGCTACAATGAAATATATTGTAGTTGTTTTATCTTTCTTCTGAATCAGGTATTTGAGAAGACGTGATTTAACGTTTACTGCAAAAGCATAGTGTTTAATGTCATTGTCATCGAACCTAGACTTTAACTATGCACAAGAGATCACCAACAAAATTTTTGTTCCTATACATCATATAACTTTAACTATGCATAAGAGATGACCATTCACCAACAAAATCTTTGTTCATATACATCATAGAACTGCTTGAAATTTCTCTCTATGTGTCAAGCCAGCTACTGGACAACTTTGATTTTCTTCATTTCCTTGCGCGTGTTAGAGTTGATAGGCTTTTGTTGAATTGTGCACATTCTTATCTAAGAGCGAAACAGAAATAAAGGAGCATTAGCGTTACTATGTTTTAAGTAGGGAAACATGAAACTTATTAGTAACTGGAACAAATGGTGAGATAGAACAATGAGTAATGTTGTGGACCCACAACGTCAATTCAATAAGCCTAATATAATACCAAAAAGAAAGGATCTTTTTCTATGTAATTTTGAGCGTAATTAATATCGTTCACTGTTATGATAAAACTGGCGTATCTAAACTATATACAGAAATCCCAAAACACAATCAACAGAAAACTATAATAGAAAAAGAAACAGACCAATATATGAATTGCTGAAAAGAACCGTTTTTGAAGATTTCAGGACTCTGAAAGAACAGGGGAAAAAGATACACTTATTAGACCTATGTAATAATAACTCAAAACAAAATAGATCTCTGAGTAGTAAGATGGAATCACTTGGCCGAATTAAATATACAAATTTTGAATAATGACATTTCAAGTACTTTATCCTGCATGTATTTAGCACATAATGCAATTAGAGGGCAGTTACTTGTATTCAATTGTGGACCTTTATAAAAACTATGATCATGACAGTATCAGATGGTAAGAATTCTTAATTTTTGAATTTATCAGTAAGATAAAACTTGTACTTTGCCACTTATTGATCTTTTTAACTAAATAAAGTATGACAGTAGATTCAAATAGATATGAACTGAGATACTTGAATTAAAACCCACACAAAACATTTTACCAACTTTAGTAGTGCTAAAACGATCCTAAAGCATATAAACCACGATTGCAATGCGTGTGGAACCAAATATATAATAGTGCTCCTTCAAATGTTGCTTGAAGTAACTGAACCTAGGTTACAAGAATGAAAGATCAATTTCTTTCCCATTTCCTTCTCCAATTCCTACCATCATGTTACCTCACCCATGACAAAAGGGGAGACTGAAAGCGAGTTGGGCACTGGAGAAAAAGAGGGGAAGCGGCATAACAAGATTTGACTGTCTTGATAAATAAAGTAAAAAGACGAAAGAAGAACTATAAGAACGCATTCACGAATAGATCAGAGTATCAGTAGTAAGGATTATAACTTACACCGAGGTAATTATTCGGTATCCCGTTGCAAGCAGATTCTTCACAAATTTTCAAAAATATGGGTGAATCTTCGGTCTCAATTTTACTGGTAATAAGATTGTTGTCACCAATTATATAATATTTAACTTTTTTTTGTTATTGTTAATTACAATATTAACTTAATCAAAATTATTTTTGACTTATTCCTGATATCTTGGAAATATACTTGTCAAGAGAAGCTGAATCAAGAACTTAAATGTTAATCCTATAAAATGAGGGGACATAATAGTACTTTCTTTATAAATAAAGGGTAATTTAGTAATACTAACTCACTTTTGTCTTCCTACAGCTTATATATACATAACGACATCAAAGTACAGAAGTTTGTCAAAGTATTAGCTTGGCTTCTTGAAAAACAGCTCAATGTCGTCTACCAAGAACTCCACCACCGCCACCAGCTGATCACGAAAGATGTCTGGTGGAGGAGGTGGCGTTGGTAGTTCCAAAAATAGACGACCCCACTTTACCTGTAATGACATTCAGAGCATGGTTTCTTGGACTGACTTCATGCACTCTCTTGATTTTTCTCAACACTTTCTTTATTTACAGAACTCAACCTTTAACTATTTCAGCTATTCTCATGCAAATAGCTGTGCTCCCAATTGGAAAATTCATGGCAGCTACACTTCCTAAAAAGAATTACACTTTGCTTGGGAGATGGGTGTTAGTTTAAATCCAGGGCCATTTAATATCAAAGAGCATGTTATTATTACAGTTATGGCCAATTGTGGTGTTTCCATTGGAGGTGGTGATGCTTATTCTGTTGGGGCTATTACTGTTATGAAGGCTTATTATAAGCAAAGCTTGAATTTCCTTTGTGCTCTTCTTCTTGTCTAGACCACTCAGGTATTTCAATTTTCTGTCCTACTTTTGCAACATAACTTAGCAGAGCACATAAATTGAAGAAAATAAATATTACAAACCTTTTAATACGCCCCATCTCAAATTACTACTCTGTACTCTTTAGTTATCCTAAACAGTGTTCACTTTCTTTTAAAAAGAAGTTCTCCTACTCAAGAAAATGAAAGTACAAAGCAGTTGCATGGGACCCATTTGCTCTATGCAGTACAAGACATTTTCAGAAATGAAAACCAAACGGAGTTATTAAAGATACGGAAATAAATTTGTTCTTTTCTGAACCAAAACAAAGAAATAACCCTTTTCTTGATCAATTTAGCATAAACTTCAGCCATTGCCCCTTGGTATATCTCAGGCGCTAAAGAAGTACATGAAAGCCCTAACCCAAAATACAACCAAAGAATAAAACCAAGGAAAACAACAGACAGGAACATGTATAACAAATCTAGTAGAAATCCTGATTGAAGAATTTTGTCAAACACCTTGAGAACAAAATTTATTCGCTATTCAGGGGAAAACACAAGTACCTACCATATTATCAAGGATTGAAACAAAATCAATACAAAATACACAAGATGAGAAGAAGATTACCCAGTAGAAAATAGCAATAGATCGGAGGGGAGGAGCAAGAGAGCACAAATACGAAGCAAAGAGGCGTTTGAAGAAGAGTGCTTTGCGGATAAAACTTGGAAAGTATCGGATATAGTAAGAGAAATCAAAGGTGAATTGATAGCTATTAAATTTGGGCTACACGTGTTGGGCTGCAAATGCAGCCATGAAATAATTTTGGGCCAGGCAAACATGTTGACCATAAGCTGCCTGGTTATCCCCATTTATAGTATAGGAATAGATTGGAGGGATTTTTTCTTTCCTATACCATATATGAAACTTTATTACCAAATATGTGCATATTTTGTAATTTACCTGACCTGTGCACTGTTTTTCTACAATTTTTATACCATTCATTAATTAGTAATTAATAGTAGCTGAATCTTTCTAATATAGCGCGCTAAAAATCAGGAAAAGAATATCCTAATTGATTAAGCAACCTTCAGTTCAAATTTGAACGCAAATCCTTTATCTGATCTCTCCCGAATTTTTTTCGTAATTCAAAAAAAAAACGAAAAGCTTCAACAAACTGAAATTAAATTGTAGAAATCAGTTCGTCGAGTTTCTTCCTCAATCCAGACATAAAAAAAGGTGACCAGTTATTCAACAAAATCAAGTCAAATTATAGAAGTCAATACTGCCGATACTCTGTTCTTCATCTTTTTTTTCTCAATCCACAAATCAAAAAAATAATAAAATATAGAATAATACCTCAGCAACAACACTCAATCATGTCCAAAATCCCAATCAAGCTACAATTGAATGGGAAAAATCTGATTATAAAAAATGGGTCTCATCTCTGTATTTTTTGAGAAGAAGAAGGAATGGAGAAGAGGAAGAAAGGGGAGGGGGAAAACGACGCTGGTTTTAGGAATTAGGGGGAGCTGATTAAAATTGTTATGTTACAAATTCTATGAAAGTCTGATTTTATGTTAATATCTACAAAATTCCTACATTTATCTACAAATAAACTACAAATCAGTTTAAGTATGTATAAATCAGTATTGTTTTTAAGGGTATCTGTAAAATTACTACATTTATACTACAATTAAACTACGATCTATGTTGAAAAAAAAAATGTTGACTACAAAGTTTTCTCTTCATCTACAAAATTTCTTCAAAAAAACTACAAATAAACTACAAATCAATTTTAGTATTGTATAAAGCTGTACTGTTTTAAGGGTATCTACAAAATTACTACATTTATACTACAATTAAACTACAATCTATGTTGGAAAAAAAATGTTGACTACAAAATTTTCTCTTCATCTACAAAATTTCTTCATAAAAACTACAAATAAACTACAAATCAGTTTAAGTATTGTATAAAGCTGTATTGTTTTTAAGAGTATCTACAAAATTACTATATTTATACTACAATTTATGTTGAAAAGAAATGTTGACTACAAAATTTTCTCTTCACCTACAAAATTTCTACAAAAAAAAATATACAAATCAATTTAAGGTTTCAGGGTGAAGCATAGTCTTTAAAAGTTGAATCTTTGAATCAAAGTCAGAAGAGGGGTAGGGGATTGATTGGTTTCAGGGGTGATTTGAATGTAAATATTGTATAGAATTTCGAGATGGACATCAACATTTGACACGCCTGAGGCTGGACTTATGCTTCTCTTCTCCAACAGAAAAATTGAGAGCCCTAGATTGCTTTTGCTTACATACCAGAAAGGCAGTAGCTCTATGTCGTAAAAGCATAAGAATATGATTTTGAATCCGAAAAGAAATAGGAAAACGTGGGCCCTACTATTTCATACGTAACAAAATTGCAATTTCCATCTCTGTATTTTTTGAGAAGAAGAAGGAATGGAGAAGAGGAAGAAAGGGGAGGGGAAAAACGACGCAGGTCTTAGGAATTAGGGGGATAGAGAAACGTGGGATATATGGACACCTTTAATTAAGGAGTAAAAACTGCCCATTAATTAGACCCTTAATTAAGTATGGTATAGGATTGGTAATTTGGTATACTAAGTGTAATTAAATCAAACCTTAAACATTGAGGGTAATAAGATTTCCTATGTGGCATAGGAATGTAAAAATTGGAAACTAGCTAGGAGTTGCCCGGGCTGAGCCCGGGCCCAATTATTGTGATACTTTTTTTTCCTCCTATTAAGTTTCCTAGGACAGTTGAAATTATATTTCTGTAAAAGATCCGAATTGCCATCCCACTATAACTATTTGTATGATTAAAATGGTGATTCTCAAATATTTCGTAAACTACTCTAGACAATTTGGAACTATAGTGTGTATGAAAGACCAAGCGCAGTTGACAATTGAGATGCAAAACAGGTGATATGCATCTCCATAGACACAGCGGAAAATTACTTTGTTCACCAAAAGAAAACACCGATGAGCTAAAAGAATGATTTAATATTATTACTGCAGCAACAATAATTCAAGTTCATAATAGGAATAGAAGAATACACTGTACACAATTAATAAGAAAGACAATCTAGTGATACACAAAACAAAAATATACCTTTCAGCATAACCGAAATTTTGATCTTGTCGATATAAAAAAATCTACAATACACATTAGTTACAAGGAGGACTGTCTATAGTACTAACAAATATATCTCTAGATATTTTACCCTTCTTCTGGGGCAGTCAAAATGGAATTATACAAGCCACAAATCCAAATGAGTTCGATTGTATAAGTTTGTTTTCCTGCATTTTTATAAATTAACGTGATTAGTTCTGAAGAATGCCAATAAATCCAACAAATTATTCTCAACGAAAGCTTCATGTGATTCATATGAACAACAAAAGTGATGCGCCAACTGGATAATCACATGCCCTCAGCAACTACATGATAGAAATGAAATCATCAATGTAGCAATAAGAGTATCTTTACAAAACTAAAATAAAAATCATCCAAAGAAAACAAATTAAAGGAGTCCAAGAAAATAGAAAGAAGGCAACTAAAGAGAAACTCAAACTATAAAATAACAACTACAGTAAAACAATGACAAAAATATTGTACCACAGTAAAGATTGCTTACGATGTTATTATATATGGGGAACTAATTGAAAATCCACTTGACCCACATAGGAAAACCTCGGCTAGTAACATAATGAACTATCTTCACACTATTAATATCAAATCGAGCACAAGGAAAATCAGAAAGCGAGAACAAAAAATTCCTCTGCCCCTCTCAACTTCAGCATAAATTAATTGTTTCTACATATCATTAGTAACCTGTTTGTGATACTTGCAATGTAATGGAATACTTTTACAAAATCCTAACTATTCAGATTTAATATCCCAAAAAAGAAGATGTGGATGGAAGATTGCAAATTAATACACAAGTCAAACCAACATAACAAAATCCCACCAAACCAACAAATCAAAGGTAGAGCGGAGAAAAATAATAAACCACTGAAACTTACATCTCAATAAACTAAGCGATCAAATTGATTAATAACATGGGCAATATTTACATAGCAATAGTGAATCTCACACACTGAATGCAGATATGTTCTCGGACTGGCAGTAGCTCAAGCTTTTACCTGAAAAGAAGAAAATATCTTTAGAAGTGTATTGGGCAAAATTGTATTTATATATATATGGTGACGTGTTATCATGACACGTGAGATGGTCAATAAATTATAATTAGCTACGATTCAAGAATTACAAAGCAGGCACGAGTAAGAAAAAAGGAAGAGGCACGGGACAAGCGGATCAGCGCCCGTACCTGTCTAAGTTTATTTACATCCGATCAATGGAAAGAATGAACCTGGCTAGAAAAGGATGCAGATACGGCATTTAATGAGTATTAAATGCTGAGTCCGTTAAGGAATATATACATTCAATATAATGATTATGTAACGTAGCATTCAATGTCATTAATTACTCATAATAGCCTCATTGTGATTTAGACATAACGGACATTCCCAAAGGAACCTATAAAAGGGAGATATGTAATCAGTTGAGTGAGAGAAGGCACTATTGAAATATACTCTGATTTACTAGCTTTCATACCTTACTATTTTCAAATTTCTTTCTTTATATACTCTTCCGATTATCAGTAACCCGTATTCTTCTAAATTCTAAGCTTTGACTAAAAATCTATTTTTTGGTTAAACAAATTGGTTCCGTTACCGGGAATCTGATAATCAACTATATCTCAACTTGATTTTCTGTGTTGTATCAACTATGTTGAACAACAATGACAACACCCAGGGAAACCAAGAAAACCAACAACTTCAAGGAGATCTACAAAACAATAGTGCTTTAGTTCCTTCTCCACAAGGTTCACCTCGACGATCTCGTGAAGGAACTCCTGAAGGGTCTCACACTGAAGAACACGTTCAATTTGAGAATGTTGAAGCTGTGGATGATGCTTTACAAAAAATTATCGCTACTCAGGTCAACAAAGCTCTGCAATCTTTTGTTAATCAGTTACCTGTTGCTCCACCCACACCTACTCCAAACAACAATACTTTGGAGAATCCTCGCTCTGGACTGGTTAATTCAGGTAGTGGTGGAACTCCCAGTGAAACACAGGAGGTAGACCTAGGTAATCCAGTTAATTCTGATTTACAAAATCTAGTACTAACATTGCAGAAACAGCTTAAGGAGCAAAATGACCGCATAGAACAAATACCCGGAGTACCGCCCGTGATCAAAGGAGTAGATATAGATAAATATTCTCAACAGCCATGGAAGCCAAGCGCCGCCCCTCTCCCAATTCCAAAGAAGTTCAAGATGCCTGATATTCCGAAGTACGATGGAACAACAGACCCACGAGACCACGTTACTGCATTTACAACAGGTGTCAAGGGCAATGATTTGACTAAGCAGGAGATTGAATCAATCTTGGTCGAAAAATTCGGTGAAACACTCACTAAAGGGGAATTAACATGGTATTCTCTTTTGCCTGAAAATTCTGAGCTTGCAGAATTATTTATCAAAGCACACTCGGGGGCTCAAAAAGTTGAAAAGCGAATGGAAGACATCTTCAAAATCAAGCAAGGAGATTCGGAGTTGCTTAGAGAATTCGTGGATAGATTTCAACGGGAAAGAATGACGTTGCCACGAGTACCTGACAATTGGGCGGCCATAGCCTTCACCAGCAATTTGAATGAGAAAAGTTCAGAAGCCACGAGGCGACTCAAGGAAAGCCTTCGAGAATTCCCAGCAACAACGTGGAATGATGTCTACAACAGATACAGTACAAAGATGAGAATTGAAGAAGATATCATTTTACGACATAAAACAGAAGAAAAAGTAAGCTCAAGGCGCGTAGAAAATGAAAAAAGATCTGGTAAAAACAGATACGAGCCTTACATGGGACCTGCGGGAAAGGACTCACAGTCAAGGCAAGATAATCAAAGGTACGATCACAACCGTAGAAATAGGGAATCAGGATCCTCGTCAAGGTTCGGAAACGATCGGAACACACGAGGGTCACGAGATGATGATGGAAGTCTAAAGGCAAGGTTCGGTGGTTACAATTTCAACGTAAGCACCTCTGAACTCGTAGCTGTTTTAAGAAGCATGAGAGATAAGGTACGATGGCCAAAGGAGATGAGATCAAATCCAAACAGACAAAACCCTGATCATTGGTGTGAATTTCACAACGACCACGGGCATAAAACAGCAGATTGCAGATTTCTGCAGGGTGAAGTTGACCATTTGTTAAAACAAGGGTATCTCACTGAGCTATTCAGTGAAAAAGGTAAACAAGCATACATGAAGAACAGGCAGGAGCCTCCGAAACCACCCTCGCCCAAAAGAACCGTCAATGTTATAAGTGGGGGCGAAGATATCAATGGCGTCTCATATACTGCAGCTAATAAGACTTCCAAGATAACAATCACTCATGGGAAGCGGTTGCGACATGTACTGGAAGAAGAGAATATTACATTCAATGATGCAGATGTCGAGGGTCTCTTAAACTCCACATAACGACGCACTGGTAATATCTTTACTTGTACATGGCACTAACGTGAAACGAGTTTTGATTGATCCAGGTAGTTCTGTAAATATTATTTTGATACGAGTATTGCGCGAGATGCAAGCAGAAGATAAATTGGTTCCAAAAGCGCATACTTTGTTGGAATTTGACAATTCTAGTGTTGTGACGAAAGGAGAAGCAGTACTTACTACATTTGTAGAAGGCGTTGTCAAAGATACCAAATTTCAGGTCGTAGATATGGAAATGGCTTACAACATGATTCTTGGGAGGCCATGGATCCATAACATGGATGCTGTTCCATCAACCTTACATCAAGTTATTAAATTTCCATCACCAGGGGGAATATGTCAAATTAGAGGCGATCAACAAACATCTAGAAGCATCAATTCCGTTGCAGATTCAACTATTAAGGGTGAAGACAAATAGCAATTACAGAATTCAGGTGAGGGTAACATGGCGTCAACCTCAACTGAACAAGAGCAAACAGATGTGGATTCAAGACCTGATACCATTCAAGAACCAGAGGAAAATGAGAACATCAAAACAACGATAGAAGAGTTAGAGGCTGTGGTTTTATTTATACACTGGCCCGAGAGAAAAGTGTATATAGGAGCCAATCTTAGCCTGGAGGTAAAGCGTAAGTTGATTGAATTTTTAAAAGCTAACGCAGATTGTTTTGCTTGGTCCCACTCTGACATGACATGGATACCACCGGAGGTCATGACTCATAAATTAAATGAAGATCCATCATACCCTCCAGTCAAGCAAAAGAAAAGAAAGCAAGGAACTTTCAAGAATCAGTTCAAAAATTACTAAAAATTGGTTCAATCCGTGAGGTAAAATATCCTAACTGGTTAGCTAACACTGTTGTGGTTCCTAAGAAGAACGGTAAGTGGCGAGTCTGTGTGGATTACACAGACCTTAATAAAGCCTGTCCAAAAGATTCTTTTCCTTTACCGCACATAGATCAACTAATTGATGCTACTGCAGGGCATGAGCTATTAAGTTTCTTAGATGCATATTCAGGCTATAATCAAATCAAAATGGACCCAGGAGATGAGGAAAAAAACTTCTTTCATAACAGACAGGGGAACTTACTGTTATAAGGTAATGCCCTTTGGTCTTAAGAATGCAGGTGCGACGTATCAGAGGTTAGTTTCCCAAATGTTTTAAGAACATTTAGGTAAGACCATGGAGGTATATATAGATGATATGCTAGTTAAGACTCAGCATTCAGAAGATCATATATCGCATTTGTCTGAAACGTTTAAAATTTTACGGAAATATAATATGAAATTGAACCCAGAAAAATGTGCATTTGGTGTGGCATCAGGTAAGTTTTTAGGTTTTCTTGTTTCTAACCGTGGTATTAAAGTGAATCCTGCACAGATTAAGGCCATTGAAGAAATCTCTGATGTACTTTCAAACAAGAAAGAAGTTCAAAGACTGACAGGGAGAATCGCTGCTTTGGGAAGATTCATTTCTAAATCATCGGAAAAATATTTTAAATTTTTCCCAGCCCTTAAAAAGCAGGATCATTTTGAGTGGAATGAGGAGTGTCAACAAGCACTTAGGAATTTAAAAACATACTTATCAAATCCACCTTTGCTAGCAAAACCAAAGGCTGGGGAGAGACTTTTCATCTACCTTACTGTTTTAGAAGTTGCGGTAAGTGCTGTTTTGGTTCGAGAAGAACAAGGTAAACAATCCCCTTTCTATTATGTTAGTAAATCTTTGTTAGATGCGGAGACACGGTATCCACAATTGGAAAAATTAGCACTTGCTTTAATCATGGCATCTAGAAAGTTAAGAGCATATTTTCAATGTCATCCCATTGTTGTAGTGACTGCATATTCCTTACGCAATATATTGCATAAGCATGAATTATCAGGAAGGTTAGCTAAATGGGCCATAGAACTAAGTGAATATGAAATCACATACCTACCTAGAACAGCAATAAAATCCCAAGTATTAGCCGATTCTGTAGCCGACTTTAGCCAAGGGATGCAATTAGAAGAAGAAAAAGAAGTACAGCTACTTAATGGGGCTAATCCAAGAACATGGACCTTATTCACTGATGGCTCATCTAACGTAAAAGGTGCAGTGTTAGGAATTGTCTTAGTACCACCTACGGGTGAAATTATCAGGCAAGCTATTAAATGTCACTCCATAACTAACAATGAAGCAGAGTATGAAGTTGTGATTGCAGGTCTAGAATTGGCACGAGAACTTGGTATAAATCAAGTAGTAATCAAAAGTGATTCGCAACTCATGGTTAATCAAATACTGGGGACTTACACGGCTGGGGAAACAAGGATGCAACGACACTTGGAAAAGGTACGGGAACTGATAAAGCAATTCCAAACTTGGAAGGTCATACAAATACCAAGGGATGAAAATGCTGAAGCAGATGCCTTAGCCAATCTCGCATCCGCAGCTGATGTGACAAATGATGCAAACGCCTCAGTTATACATTTATTTCATTCAGTTCTCGAACCTGATAAGAATTAGGTAAATTTTAATAATTTAACTTGGTATTGGAGGAACGAAATTGTTGCTTTTTTACAGTGTGGTACCGTCCCTGATGAAAAGAGAAAAGCGCATGCACTTCGAAAAAGGCTGCTCGTTACTGTTTAAAACAGGGAAATCTTTATCGTAAAATGTTCGATGTTCCCTTAGCAAGATGCCTCGGACCTTCTCAAATGGAGTATGTAATGAGGGAAATACATGAGGGGCATTGCGGGAATCACGCAGGAGGAAGATCACTGGTGAGGACCTTGATTAGAGCAGGGTACTATTGGCCCAAAATGGAAGAAGAAGTGGAGAGTTTCGTGGCTAAATGTGATAAATTCCAGAGGTGCGGTAACAATATGCACAGACCAGCAGAATTATTACACCCAGTCATTGCACCGTGGCCATTTATAAAATGGGGGATGGATATAGTAGGACCGTTACCTTAAGCGAAGGGACAGGTAAAGTTTCTGCTCGTACTTACTAATTATTTCACTAAATGGGTGGAGGCAGGAGCATTTAAACAGGTGCGAGAAAAGGAGGTTAAAGATTTCATTTGGCGAAACATCATCTGCCGATTTGGTGTACCAAAGGAAATCGTATGTGACAATGGCCCTCAATTTATCGGAGCTCAAGTCACCGAGTTTTTTTAGAGTTGGCAAATTAAAAGGATTACATCTACACCTTATCATCCAGTGGGTAATGGACAAGCAGAATCAACAAACAAAGTCATAATCAGCAATTTAAAGAAACGATTAGAGGAGTCAAAGGGCAATTGGCCTGAAGTGTTGCCCGGAGTTTTATGGGCATATCGCACAACAACAAAAACGAGCATAGGTGAAACACCCTTCTCTTTGGTTTATGGAGCTGAGGCACTAATCCTGGTTGAAATAGGAGAACCAAGCACGAGATTCTCATAAGCAACACAAGAGTCTAATGATGAAGAGATGCGGGTCAATTTGGATTTATTGGAAGGCAGGAGAGAAGCTGCGTTAATAAGAATGGCAGCACAAAAACAAGTGATCGAACGATATTACAACAGGAAAGCACGCCTGAGATACTTCAAAATTGGGGACTTTGTGCTTAAAAAGGTTTTTCAATCTACAAAGGCAGCCAACGCGGGTAAACTAAGTCCAACCTGGGAAGGACCCTATAAAGTTCGTGATATTGCAGGAAAAGGAGCATATGAATTGGAAACAATGGACGGGAAGGTTCTTCCTTCACATTGGAATGCTGTTCATTTGAAGAGATACTACTTCTAAGGAAAAACCCACGGTCTAGTATCACCATGTGAAATTTTATTTTTTGAATTGTTAAAATTTTACTAACTATTTTAGATGATAGGCAAAACGCTAACCCGTACTGAATGATGAGACACGACCTGTAAGGCAAAATGGAATAAACTAAAATTCCTGGCCTAGGGTTACAATTATTCTGATAGAATTATAAACGGGTTAAGCAGTCTTCATCTATAATCGTACCCTCGAGTCCCGTATGTATTTCCTTTTCAGGAAAAGGACCAGGTGAAAGAGACTATCAAGTGCTCGAGGCTTCATACTTCAACACTCAAACACTTGGGGGACTACATAGTATACACAGTTGCGTGTATAAAAAAGGCAAAGAAGATTGAGAAAAAATCAAGCCTAGAAGAGCCAAGTACGAAGTGAAAGTTACGAAGTAGTCATGGCCTTCATCATAGTGTTCTTTCCCATGAGAACAACGGAGTTACCTCTCAAACCCTTCCTAATGTTTTGGAGCTAAGGGAATCCAATACATCTCAAAACGGTTAGGGTAAAGACTATGTACTAAAACGGGTTATAAGGAAAAACCCTGTATCTATTGTTCTACTTTTTGTAAAAATCTGTTACAAGGAAAACAGTTACGAGAAAGTTATAGATGTAATTCAAATACATGTGAAGAAATAAAAACATGTCAGTTATTTCAAAGAAACATGTGTATTCCTATCTCTTTTATCGTATGATAACACCATTATGAAGTTGAGACGTCTTCTTCATTAAGTGTCGAAATATAAAAGGGCCCTCTTTTACAAAACTCATGTTATTTAGTCATGAGATTAACAGAAGCATTTTCAAAGAACAAAAATGCAGACTATTCTTTAAGTCCTTGAAAATAAAAGGCAAGAATAGAACAGACGGAAGTTTAATGATACTAAGAACTTCTTAATATTTAAAACTAAAGACTAAGTATAAACTTAGTCATCAAACTGTTTATATAAAATGCCCCATGACAAGACTTGGGGACTTGTACTTCTAAAATCAACCCTCAACTGATAACCAAGGGTTTGATTACAAAAAAGAAAAAACTATCACAAGAATCCAAGAACTTTAAACATAGTTTTCCAAATAGGTACCTGCAAAAGGGGAATTTAAAGCAAATGTAAATCTTTTCACTAAGAAGAAAGAATTGAAGAAGGACCATCAGCGGGCTCAACTGGAACAGCATCGTCAACAGATGAGGGTTGATCTTCAATCACAGTAGTTGGAGCATCAACAGACGAAGTCTCAGCTTGGCTGGCAACAAGAGGCACGGTTGAGCTTGAAGAAGGTGCGACACCCGTGGCAATTTCAACGATCACGGGGACTTCAACTGCGGGAATCTCAGCCAAAGAAGTTTCAATCACGGGAGCTTCAACCTCGAGAGATGAAAAATCTTGTGTTTGTTGAGCTCGTTCAATAGTCTCATTTACCTTGGCTAATTCTGATTCCAGGTTGAAACCTTCTTGGCCCATTTCCACTAAGGTGTCACGATGAGAATTTAAGAAAGCCCAACTTACCTCAATATCGGTTTTCTCTTCAAGGAGTTCATAATCTTTCTCCCAAGCAGCGACTTCATTTTTAAGTTCTTCGTTCTCAGCCAAAACAGAACTATAAGATGATTGAAGGGTGGCATGAGAGCTCTCTAAGGAACGTACCTTGTCCACAGAAACTCGAAGTTCCTCTTGTGCCTGTGAAAGGTTTTGCACAAGCTCCCCGGCATAAATTTCTTTCTGAGCCAACAAAGCCCTTAGAGCCCTATTTTCTTCGTTGGTATTGGATAACTGCTCCGAAAAGGAAGATTCAAGACGTTCTTTTTCCTTCTCAACTTGGCTTGAGGAAAACTTAATCACCGCCAGCTCTAAGGTTAATGTTTGAACTTGCTGCTCTAAGGTATTTTTTTCTCTCCTGCAAATCCTCCATGTCGATTTGGGCACCTTCAAACTGGTCTTTCCAGTTGTTTGCCTCTAACTGAGAGCCACGGGCAGCCTCTTCTGCATCATGGGAAGCCTTCTCCAAATCATGTGCCAACTTCTCCAAAAGGGAGAGCTCAGTACCAATGAGATTGGCCTACATAAACAAAAAAAAGGAGAGGTCAGAATTTCAAAGTCAGAAGTTTTTATAAAATAAAGGGAAAGAAAATACCTTTTGAGTGGCATGCACTACATCATTCATGAGGGTCAGGTTAGTATGGCTTTCAAGTTTAGCTTTCTCAATGGGGCCAATCAAATGCTCGAGCCAAATATCAGCTTGACCGGATTTTCTCAAAAGGCTGTTGTTGGCAAGAACCTCAATGGTTACGCTCCTCATAGCAGCACCCCTACTTGAAGAGCCCACCTCCGCATGGTGAACAATGGGGGGAGGATTTGCTAAAGGGGGAGCGGTGGAAGGAGTAAAAATAGTGGAGGAAGGGACAAAAGCGATAGTTGATGAAGGTAAAGAAGAAATTACAGGTACGAAAGATGAAAAAGAAGACAAAGGAAGTTCATCTAGAACAGGTCTTAAGGCTCCACTACCAAAACCACTAGAAAAAATTTGATCTATTGACTCACGAGTGTCGTGAGGAGAAAAATCACCATCAGGGATGATAACTGGAGTAATAAAAGGCTCGGAAAGAGATAGGTGAGGGGAGACTTCAGCCTCGTCTTCAGAGACGATACGTCTCCTGGCTCGTGGTCTTGACATCAAAGAGTCCTCGTCTTCTTCCTCTGAATCATCTTCTTCAGCGACCTTTCTTTTTACATAGCACAAGAATATATCTTGGGCTGAAGAGGTACGAATACCTAAGGAGTCACGAGACGCCATGACGGCCTCTGCAGTAACTCCTCGAATAGCAAATCCTGATAAAAAGAAGGACAAAAGTTAGAACAACGAAAGTATTTATATACAGACAAGGTAAAAATGGAAACCCTTACCATGAGTTTTTACTTTCCAACCGTAACGGTTAGAAAGGGTTTTCCATGACCTACCCTCTATTAGGGCAGTCTTCAGCAATTTTTCTACCCAACCACGGAAGTTGGGCACAGACTCCACAACACTCATGGTTGCTGAAAAGAAAAAGAAGTAATATTAGGAATGTAAGCTTCGAAAGAAAAAAGGCATGAGGAGGATTTAGTACTTACGTGCAAAGTCCACTTCTCAAGGAAGGGAACGTTATTTTCACCCACTAAACCAGCAGTGAGGGCAGCAACAAACCGGGCATACCAGCCACTGTCGTTATCATCCTCGGGGCTCACTAAAACCCTCTTGCTTCTGGCTACAAGGGTAAATATGCCGTTGCGGAAAAGCCTAGGGGAATAGAGGTGAATTAGGTGGGGAAAAGTAAATTCGATATCTGCCATGTTAGTGAGGTGTCTTAAGCAGGCAACAGACCTCCAAACAATCGGGCCAATTTGACCTAAACATCGTCGAAAAAACGACAAAAGTCTAAGATGACCGGGTCAATGGCCGGTTTAAACCTTAGAGTGAAGGGATATGTGTAAACAAAAGAGAATTCGATTAAGTAAGACGTGATCCTTTGATTTGGGTTAGGAACGATGATTGGAAAATCGTCACTCCAATGACAATCCTTACGAACTATGGGAGTTAAAATATCTGTGATTTGAGTAGGGAAAGGATCAGCACGATTTAAGGAGGCAACTTGAGTCCTAAGGGACTCTCTATCATGATGAAAAGAAATTTCAGAAGGGACTATTTCCTCAACTAGAGGCTCACGAAGTGGCTCAGAGGAATCTTTGTTTCTAGAAGAACTCCTCTGAGAATATGAACCTCTAGTCCCAGAAGGGGGACCAGAGCTAGAAGAAGGAGTGGACGTACTACCACCACGAGCAGATCCTAGGCTACAGAGTCTACCCCCTCTTCTATGTCTAATCGGAGCATTGGGGAAGCTATCTAGAATGGGGGTTCTCCTAGGGTTAGGGTTTGGTGAAGCCATGACAAAGAAGGTTGAAGTGAGGCGGAAAAGAATAAGAGGGTTTTGAAGGATTAGAGTGTATGATACGCTTTATGTGGAACAAGACAAGTAGAGAAGTTATATTTATACTAATGGGTAACCGGCAAAAGGAAAAAATACGATGATGGAAGAACCAAAATAATGATAACTAACACTTCGTGAACAGTGAAGCCGAAAAGAAAGCCTGAGAAAGTGCTGCAAAATTGTGGAACCAATAAGAGGACGACACGTGTCTAATGCATTAAATAGAAGTGATAATTGAAGTGTCAACTCTGTCAGAGCATTAATGGTGACAAAAATTCTCCTTTATTGAATTCCACTTCCCAAATATTCAAACTGATGAATAAATGAAAAGTGGGGGGACTATCTGTATTGGGAAAATTATATTTATATATATGGTGACGTGTTATCATGACACGTGAGATGGTCAATAAATTATAATTAGCTACGATTCAAGAATTACAAAGCAGGCACGAGTAAGTAAAAAGGAAGAGGCACAGGACAAGAGGATCATCGCCCGTACCTGTCTAAGTTTATTTACATCCGAGCAATGGAAAGAATGAACATGGCTATAGAAAAGGATGCAGATACGGCATTTAATGAGAATTAAATGCTAAGTCCGTTAAGGAATATATACATTCAATGTAATGATTATGTAACGTAGCATTCAATGTCATTAATTACTCATAATAGCCTCACTATGATTTAGACACAACGGACATTCCCAAAGGAACCTATAAAAGGGAGATATGTAATCAGTTGAGGGAGAGAAGGCACTATTGAAATATACTCTGATTTACTAGCTTTCATACCTTACTATTCTCAAATTTCTTTCTTTATATACTCTTCCGATTATCAGTAACCCGTATTCTTCTAAATTCTAAGCTTTGACTAAAAATCTATTTTTTGGTTAAACAAGAAGAATAATTAGCTAAAGCATGTTGACAGCCACAGATGCAAAGTAACTGGCGTCTCTTTGGTTTTCCTATGAACATATCTGCTCGCTAGAGAACAATAACAAAGCTTGAAGTACGCTAGATTTTGGTTGTACTTTGGATCATGAATTTATATCTTTTAGGACATGGCAGGCTAGCCGATTAAATTTATCAAGAATTTCTTGGAATTTTGGAGTTTAGATTATGTAATGAGCTAAGAAATAATTATGATTTCATAAATTGCGGATATAGATTTTTTCATGGGACAAATGTTATTGAGATAATCCTAATAATTGACTCAGCTACCTTTTAAGTATTTTGATGCGGATAAGGTGATCAATGAATATACTTTTGAGTGATGTTCGTGTATTGGGAAAAAGTTGAATTTATATTGAAGATGACGTGGCGTGACACGTGGACTGGACAAATAGTCAAAGTATAACAATTAAGAAAAAGGTACGGGAGATGACAGGTACGAGAAGAGAAAGTGAAACAGGCACGAGAAGCAGTTTAGATACGAGTCTCGTATCAATTCGAGTCATTTAAAGCCAGTGGATCAAAAGGCATTGAAAACATGGATCTGAAGACAAAAAGGAGTCCAAATTCAGTATTAAATACCTGATACGTTAGAAAATTGGTATTTAATAGGAATGATTGTGTAACGGCTCATTTAATATCATTTATTGTCCATAATTGTCTCATTAAAGCTTAGGTTTCATTCCTTTATCTAGAATCAACTATAAAAGGAGGAAGTTGTATTGGGAAAAGATAATGGTTGACATCATACTGAAATAAAAACTTGTTCGCTGCTTTATTATTATTCTCAGAAAGCCTATTATTCTTTTTTGGTCTCTTGATTATCAGTAACCCGATTTTTCATCTCAAATTCTAGTTTTAACTGAAATTATATTTTTTGGTTAAACAAATTGGTTCCGTTACCGGGAATTTGATAATCTATTTTTTTTAAGTTACATTCTATCTGTTGTTATCATCATGTCACACGACAATAATAACAGTGAAAACACCTTGGGAAACCGTGAAAATCAAATGCATCAAGATCAAGGAGATTTGCAGAACTTTAACGTGGTCCCTTCTCTTCAAAATTCACCACGTCAATCTCGTGAAGGCACTCCTAAATCACATGCTGATGAGCAAGAGCAATCAGAACATTTTGAGGGACCTAAAGAAGCTCTGCAAAGAATAACTGATGCACGGGTTAGCCAAGCTCTTCAGGCGCTAGTTAGCCGGTTACCTGCTGCACCGTCCACACCTTCGCCTAATAACAATACGCTGGAGAATCCTCGTTCTGGCCTTGTTAATTCAAATGAAGGAACCCCCATTGAACCACGAGAAATGAATCCAGGTAATACAAATAATTCTCATTTACAAAATTTGGTACTAACTTTGCAGACACAGCTCAAAGAACAAAACGAGCGCATCGAGCAAATCCCTGGAGTTCCCCCAATAATCAAAGGAATAGATGCGGATAAATATTCACAACAACCTTGGAAACCAAGTGCTGCTCCCCTTTCAATCCCTAAAAAGTTCAAAATGCCTGACATTTCAAAATATGACGCCGATCCACGTGACCATGTGACAGAATTTACTACAGGGGTCAAAGGAAATGATTTAACCAAGCAGGAGATTGAGTCCGTGTTGGTCAAAAAATTTGGTGAAACACTCACCAAGGGTGCACTAACCTGGTATTCTCTTTTGCCTGAAAACTCTATAAACTCTTTTGCTGAGCTTGTAGATTCTTTCATTAAGGCGCACTCAGGAGCACAAAAGGTTGAAAAAAGAATGGAGGACATCTTTAAAATCAAACAAGGGGATACAGAGTTGCTCAGAGATTTTGTTGATAGGTTCCAACGTGAACTAATGACTTTACCCCGTGTACCAGATAATTGGGCTGCAATAGCTTTTGCGAGCAATCTAAATGTTAAAAGTTCTGAAGCCACGAGAAGACTTAAGGAAAGCCTTCTAGAGTTCCCTGCAACCACGTGGAATGATGTGTATAACAGGTACAGTACGAAGTTGCGAATCGAAGAAGATACC
>NC_031990.1:81359727-81374039 GCF_001879085.1 Nicotiana attenuata
AACAGGTGCGGGAAAAAGAAGTTAAAGACTTCATTTGGAGAAACATAATATGCCGTTTTGGAGTACCAAGGGAAATCGTCTGTGATAATGGACCACAATTCATAGGGGCCCAAATCACAGAATTTTTTGAAAGTTGGCAGATTAAAAGAATAACATCTACACCATATCATCCAGTGGGAAATGGACAAGCTGAGTCCACGAATAAGGTTATCGTCAACAACTTGAAGAAAAGATTGCAAGATTCGAAAGGTAATTGGCCTGAAATATTACCTGGAGTATTATGGGCTTATCGTACAACGACAAAAACAAGCACGGGAGAAACCCCATTTTCAATGGTTTATGGTGCAGAGGCTTTGATTCCAGTAGAGATAGGAGAACCAAGCACACGGTACGTTCAAGCATCGGAGGAATCAAATGATGTAGAAATGCGAGTGAATCTTGATTTGTTAGAAGGAAGAAGAGAAACTGCACTAATAAGAATGGAGGCACAAAAGCAAGTAATTGAACGATACTATAACAGGAAAGCACGCCTTAGATTCTTCAAAATTGGGGACTTCGTGCTTAAAAAGGTGTTCCAATCTACAAAGGCTGCTAATTCAGGAAAGCTGAGTCCAACATGGGAAGGACCCTACAGAGTTCGTGACATTGCAGGAAAAGGAGCATACGAGTTGGAGACAATGGATGGCAAGCTATTACCCACGCATTGGAATGCTGTCCATCTAAAAGATACTATTTTTGAGAAAAGTATCCACGGTCAGGTATCTCTATATTAAAATTTATTTTTTAATTAATAACAATTGTACTAACGAGTTTAGATGCTAGGCAAAAATCCTAACTCGTGCCAAATGATGAGTCACGACCTGTACGGCAAAAGGGAATAGTCTTAAATTCCCAGCCCAGGGTTACAAGTAATCTGATGGAAAAATACACGGGTTAGGCAGTCTTCATCTCTAATCGAACCTCCGAGTCCCGCAAATTTTTCTGTTTCAGGAAAAGGACCAAGTCAAGAGGAAAAACAAATGCTTGAGGCTTTATATTTCACAGCTCAAACACTTGGGGACTGCACAATAAACACAAAACGGATACGTACGAAAAATAGATGCATAAATCAAGAAACAAGTGTCGAGCAGAGGTTATGGAATCCAAGCATAAGCATACATAGTATTCTTTACCATGGGAACAATGGAGTCACCTCTCAAACCCTTCCTAAAGATGGGGTCGGGACTATGTACTAAAACGGGTTATAAAGAAAAACCTCGTATCTATTGTTCTTCTTTTATATAAATCTGTTACAAGGAAAACAGTTGCGAGAAAGTTATAGATGTACTTTAATACATGTCAACGTTTGTTCAAGTTCATAAATAAAAACTTGTCGAAGTTGTAGCATACAAAACATGTGTATTCCTATTTCTTTCATCGTATTATAACACCATTATGAAGTTGAGACGTCTTCTTCATTAAGTGTCGATATATATATAAAAGGGCCCTCTTTTATAAGCCTCATGTTGATATTCCATGAGAAGAATCATAAAGCATTTTCAAAGAATTAAAATGCTAAGTTATTCTATAAGTCCTAAATAAGTAAATAGGCAAGAATAAAACATAAAGAAATACTCATACAATTTCTTAACATAAAAGACTGAGGAAAAACTTAAATCACCAAAATATTTGTCTTACAAGTGCCCCATTATGGTAACTGGGGACTTCACCAAAAGATCCCTTCAAAATTGCCAAGGGATAACATTAACAATAATTAAAAGTTGTAACATCACTTTCTGAAGCAATAACATGTGCGGTTACAACTTCTGACGAAGCAGCAATAGGAGCGATTTCAGCTGAGCTTGAAGAGATAATATCAACGAGGGAAGTAACAGTCACAGGAACTTCAATTTCCATAGACTGTCATAGAAGTTTCAACTTCGGAAGCTGGAGTTATAACTTCAAGTACCTCAGTAACTGCTTCGGAGTTCAAACACTCTTCTGTTCCAGGAGCTTCAAGTGCTGGAGAGGGGGTGTCAATAGTTCGAAGTGCCGGAGAAGGAGTATCAGCAGGTTGTTGACCTTTTTCGATAGTGTCTATGACTTTGGCCAACTCAGATTGCAAGTCAAAGTTTTCCTGTGTAGCCTCCATCAAAGCATCACGTCGAGAATTTAGAAAAGCCCAACTCACGTCTATGTTGAAATTTTCTTCAAGAACATTATATTCCTTCTCCAAAGCCTTGTATTCCTTTTCCCACATAGTAAGGTCATTTTTCATTATTTGGTGCTCGGCTAAATGAGAATCCAGGGAAGTTTCAAGAGAGGCATGAGAACTTTCCAAGGCACGAATTCTATCAGAAGAAATTCTTAAATCATTCTGAGCATGACTTAAGTTTTGAGCTAACTCCTTTGCGTATTCTTCTTTCTTCTCCATGAGTGCTTTAAGCTCTTTAATCTCATCATTGGCTCTAGATAAAGAACGTTCCAGAAGCTTTTTATCCTCTTTAAGCTGACCCCAAGAAGCATTTGCAATTCCCAGTTCAGAAGTTAAGCCATGATTTTGTTGCTCCAAGTGAGCCTTGCTCTCCCGCAACTCTTCTACAGTCACTTGGGTACTCTCAAATTGTTTTTTCCAGTTTGCTGCCTCAAATAATGCATCCTCAGCTATTTTCCTAGCCTCATATAGAGCCCTTGTAGACTCTCGTTCCTTTTTCTCAATGTAGAAACTCGCCCCATCAATTCAGTCCCAATAAGATTAGCCTACGGTCATAAAGCATAGAAGTGAGAACTTAGAAAGAAAAAGAAGGAAAACATTCAAGGTTAAGAAAATTACCTTCAAAGTTGAATGAACTATGTCATTCATCAAAGTGTAACAACTATGGCTTTGCATCTTATTCTTTTCAATTTCTCCAATAAGAGGTTGGAACCAAGTATCAGCTCTCCCAGATTTTCTTAAGAGGCTTTGATTAGCAGGGATTTCGAGTGTGACACTCCTCATAGTCATGCTTCTATTGCTGGAACTTACTTCTATATGTGGGACAGATGAAGATGGAACAGCGGAAGGGGGAGTAGTAGAAAAGGTAAACACCACAGGAGTCGTAGGAGTGGGAACAGGAACAGAAGAAGTAGACATAGGAATGGAAGTAGAAGCAATTAAAACTGGTGAAAGAACAGAAGTAGTCAATGCTGGCAAAGAAACACTTACGGTTGGCAAAGGAATGGAAGAAATAGGTGCGAATGAAGAAAGAGGAACTTCATCGAAAACAGGTCCGAGCTCGCCACTCTCAAAACCACTATCAAAGAGATGCTGAGTTGATTCATTTGTGTTTCTTGGCACGGTGTCTTCATCTGAAGGAATCAAAACAGGCTCGGTGGTCGAAGTTTGAGCAGGAGTATCTTCAATTTCATCATCATTAATAACTCGTCTCCTAATTCGTGGCCTAGCTATTGACGAGGTACCTCCCTCTTCCTCATTCTTAGAACCTTCTCCTATAGCTTTCCTTTTTTGAAGCAAGGTTCGAGTCTTGTCCAAGTCAAGTGCAGCATTACCAGACATGCGAAGGGCTGTGACAACATCAGCTGTCATTCCTCTGTTACCAAATCCTGATTAAAAGAAGAATACACAATCAACATTAAGAAAAAAGTACTTAATGTGCAAAAAGAAAAATGTATAAAGAAAAGAGGCGATACCGTGTGTTTTAACTTTCCAGTCATGTAAAGCGGAAATTGATTTCCAAGTTCTTTGCTCCTTAGGAGCAACCTTCAAAATTGAATCTACCCAACCACGAAAGTTGGGAACAGGTTCCACATCTCCCATGGTTGCGACAAAAAACCAAAAAGAGACAAATTTACAAAAAGAATCGAAATTCTCAACAGAAAAAGAGGTACGGTCAAATAAAAAAAACTTACGTGCAAAATTCCACTTCTCAGGGAAGGGAATATTTGTTTCACCAAGTAAATCCACCGTACGCACAGCAACGTAACGGGCATACCATCCACGATCATTGTCATCTTCTGTACTTACCAAAACCTTCTTGCTTCTCGCAGTTAAGGTAAAGACTCCATGACGTATCAAATTAGGGTGGTATAAATGGATAAGGTGAGAAAAGGTGAAATTAACAGTGGCTTTGGTAGAAAGATATCTCAAACAAGCCACTGCTCTCCATACTAAAGGACCAACTTGGGCCAGACAAATATTAAAGAAACGGCAAAAATCGAGGATGATTGGGTCAATTGGGGGATTAAAACCCAAAGTAAAAGGGTAAGTATAGACAAAAGAGTATCCAATCCTAAAAGAAGAAATTCTTTGGTTTATGGAAGGAATTGACATTCGAAGACTATTTTTCCAGTTACAATCTCCTCTGATGGTAGGGATTGTAAGTTCGGTCACTAATGTAGGATATGTGTCAGTTTTGTCTAAACCAGCAACTTGCTTTTGAAGGGATTGTCTATCACTTACAAAAGATAAATCACTTGGTACGATTTCATCAACTAAAGGTTCTCGAGAAGAATCAGCAATTTCTTTACCTTTAGAAGAAGGAGTTTTCAGAATAGAACTCCTAGAAGAAGAACCAGAAGAGCCGCCTCGAGTAGATTCTAACCCTGTACGAAGTCTGCCTCCTCTATCTCTTCTATGTCTAACAGGGGCATTGGGGAATTTGTCTAAAATAGGAACTTTTCTAAGGTTAGGGTTTGGAGACGCCATTGTTGAGCAGAGATGAATCGAAGGGAAGCAAAAATAAGGAAGAAAAACGTTTGCTAAAGATTTATGGAGAAGAAGACAAAGAAAGAAAAGGGGCAAGTTTATATATAAACTCAACCGTCAGTAATTAAAAAGTGTAATGATGGAAAGCCTATAATAAAGGCAACTATCACTTCGTGAATAGTGGAGTTACAAAAACCTTAGAAAAAGGCTGCAAAATCGCAGAACTAATGAGAAGACGACACGTATATGGTGCATTAAATAGAAGAGACAATTGAAAAGGTAATACTGTCATCGCATTGATTATGGCAAAAATTCCCTTTTTAATGAAGATCCACTTCCCAAATATTTAATTGATAAATAAATGGAAAGTGAGGGGACTATCTGTATTGGAAAAAAGTTGAATTTATATTGAAGATGACGTGGCGTGACACGTGGACTGGACAAATAGTTAAAGTATAACAATTAAGAAAAAGGTACGGGAGATGACAGGTACGAGAAGAGGAAGTGAAACAGGCACGAGAAGCAGTCTAGATACGAGTCTCGTATCAATTCGAGTCATTTAAAGCCAGTGGATCAAAAGGCCTTGAAAACATGGATCTAAAGACAAAAAGGAGTCCAAATTCAGTATTAAATACCTGATACGTTAGAAAATTGGTATTTAATAGAAATGACTGTGTAACGACTCATTTAATATCATTTATTGTCCATAATTGTCTCATTAAAGCTTAGGTTTCATTCCTTTATCTAGAATCAACTATAAAAGGAGGAAGTTGTATTGGGAAAAGATCATGGTTGACATCATACTGAAATAAAAACTTGTTCGCTGCTTTATTATTATTCTCAGAAAGCCTATTATTCTTTTTTGGTCTCTTGATTATTAGTAACCCGATTTTTCATCACAAATTATAGTTTTAACCGAAATTATATTTTTTGGTTAAACAGTTCGAAACCTAACTAATTGGATTCTTACAGTTAAAATAAAAATTAAAACCTTTTCTACACAGGAAAAAAAGAAAACAACCAAATCTACGTATAACAGAGGGAGTACCTCTATGACTTACACTTCTATAGTTGTGCTTCAATTGAAAAAAATCACATTTCCCACTCAACCCATCTCCTTTGTGTCTTCATTAATAAGAGTATCGTTAGCACTTCCGACAATTTAGAGCTTCTGGTTAAGCAACAAAGTTCACAAGCTGTGGCAGTTTCTTTTTGACAAACACGGAGAATGATTGACCAACAATTTACCCAACATAAATAATTTTTGCACAACAACAATCCGAAAAATACCTAGAACCAAATAAATCCATTTGAAAAAAAATCATTCCCCTGCAGCAAGCAAGAAATATAAATTACCTTCCAAGTTTTGTGACGAAACTATCTTGTCATAGCATAGAGTTTAGATTCAGAGAGAGAAGTGAAATCGTTGGACAATAAGGTCTGAGATTGGATGCGTATGTTAATTTACAGAAATCCTAGTGGAAACCCGAAAAAAAGAAGGGAAATTCCCCATTTTCCAAGCGAAGCAGGAATAGGATTTGAGCAATTGTGAAAATCTGGAGCAAGAACCAGCGCATGCACTGAGCGTTTATTTTGAGGGTCGTACGTGTCAAAACTGAGTAAAACAAGAATACTACGTGTGTTAGGTTAAAGCAGTTGTACTTTTCCCAAAATACCCCTGACGACCCCAAGCTCCTCAAACTGTCGCTTATTAATAAGGGGTATAGCAAAATTTTCTTTATGTTAAACGTTTGGTCTAATATTATTATAAGTTTTTAGTAAAAAAATTCATTAATCCTTAACAAGGCTCCAATTTGAGGTAGAAATTCAACAATAGTTAAATTTATAATAAGTGGTCATTTAAAAATAATCAAAGTTTCAAAAGTCCTCAAAATTTAGTCACTTTTCAATAAAAGATAAATCTGAATGAAAATATTGTTAAAATCCGGAAAATACTCCAGTATAATCTACTGGAGTTCCAGCAACGTATACTGGAACTCCAGCATATTATACTTGAGCCAACAAAGTATATCTATCCAGTATAATATACTGGAAGTTCATATACAGGTGCACCGAACTCCAGTATATTATGCTGCACAAGCCTCTGTTG
The DNA here is from genome assembly GCF_001879085.1 of Nicotiana attenuata. NCBI lineage: Eukaryota > Viridiplantae > Streptophyta > Magnoliopsida > Solanales > Solanaceae > Nicotiana > Nicotiana attenuata. The sequence continues at coordinate 81,366,522 of NC_031990.1, forward strand.
TAGCAAAATAATGGTTATTTTTCAATGACTTGGCAAATGCTGGCTATTTTTGAATGATCAGTCCAAATACTGGCTAGCTTGTGCTATTTTAACACAATTTGAGGGTAATAAAAAGTTGTGAAGTAAATTTCAACTTTTTCATTCAAAAAATATGAATACGTGACATCCAATCATTTTAGATTGAAGCTTTCGATTAATTATAAAGGAAAATTTTGAAAAGATTTGCTAACGATAAGAGTACCCATGGACTAAAATATGTAATTAAGGGTAAAATTGATCTAATATTATTATCTAAAATTAAGGGTACAAATGGAGTAAAACATGTAATTAAACTTTTGATCTAATATTATTATCAGTTTTTAGTAAAACAAAAATTAATCCGTAACAACGCTCCATTTTGAGGGTAATAATCAAAAGTTGTGAAGTAAATTTCGACTTTTTCATTCAAAATATGAACACGTGACATCCAATCATTTTAGGTTGAAGTTTTCGTTTAATTATAAAGGAAAATTTCGAGAAGATTTGCTCGGTAAGGGTACAAATGGACTAAACGTGTAATTAAGAGTAAAATTGAGCAATTTCGAAGAGTAAAGAAGCAACTTTAGATATTTACCATTTGAATTTATTTAGCTTTTTTGACAATTTAAAAAATAATATGATTAAATCACTTAAAAGCTGGTTGCAATAGTTTTTATAATAAATATTGATGGTAAATTAAAGAAAAATAAGTAACTTGTTAAAGTGTTTATTTACATACTTGTTGTACCATAATTATATAAAATCTAAACTCTCTTAAGACTATGTGTATATATATATTTGAGTTTAGAGTGATGAGCATATAATTTAAATTAGATGGATTCAATCTTTGATATTTCTATCACTAAATAGTAAAGCATTGTTCATTTGAAATTATATGTAAAACCAATATTTACTGAAAACACATCATTTTTGTGCTTTACCCACATTTGGACGTGAGTAAAATAAAACGAGTACTAGAACAACGGAAGAGTCAAGCTTATCCCTATTATTTGCTAAATAATATACAAATATCCTCCGTCTATCTATCAGACTAAAAATATATATGATGTTATTTTTATTAATAAAAATACCCCTACTTTAACAGCAGACCAAATGGGCCTTCATGTTAATGTATTGGCGTCTTTTTACGGGGTCATATGGCACTCTTGTTCAGAAATCAAATTTGAGTTTAATCTGATCCAATAACTAAATCCAACCCTAGTTTTTGTTGCCACACTCACTCTCGCTCACCCCCCCCCCCCTTCTTCTTCAACCATAAACCTAATCTTTGGGAAACTGATTGCCACGAATTAATGAATATATAGGAAATAGCTCGACCCTCCATCGTCAGCGGATTGACCCTGTTTTTTCTCATTATTATTTGTCAATCCTTCGTCGGCCACTTGGGTAACCATGACCTTGCCACTACTTCCCTTGCCACCACCCTCTTCAAACCCATTACCTTTGACTTTTGGGCATGTTGTTCTTTTTAGAAAATGAATGGACTTACGGTAGCAGTGAAATCTTAACACCTATTTGCAATGAGATTACATAGCATAGAGATTGCAAAAGCATCAAGAACAAGCAAAGAAAACATCAACATATTTGTTGACCATATTTGAAAGATTTCGATCATGTTCATGACTGCTTGTCGATACTGGTTATCATTTTCGATGAGAAAATTCAATGGTCGCCGTCGTCGGTGGAGGAGGAATGGTGTCGGCAGTAGCAACTTAGAAAGAGAGAGAGAGAGAGAGAGAGAGAGAGAGAGAGAGAGAGAGAGAGAGAGAGAGGTAGGTAGGTAGGTAGGTAGGTAGGTTGTGAAGAACATGAGAGAAAGAAATAAGAGAAAAAATAGAGGGGGTAATAAACGGCCAAAAATGCATATTTTTCGGTGTACTTTCATCCCATAACTTGTGTGGTTACAGTAGGTTACATGAGTTTTGTAGTAAATTATGCTCATTACGTGCATTCTTATGTGTAGGAGCAAGTTGGACGAAATGTGAGCAAAAAAAGTTGATTCGTGACCAAAAGATAAAAGAAGGACTTTGCTCGTTCACTCTCGCGTGCACACGAGAGAGTGAATGAGCTACTGAGGCAAAGCTTGAAAAAAAATAGCGAAGTATAGCAAAAAAGCATGGAAGTGCACGAGAGACCTAGAAGAGAAAGAAAAAGAGAAGAACTTTGCTCGTTCACTTTCGCGTGCACACGAGAAAGTGAACGAGCTAACCTAAAAAGGTTGTTTCGAAGTGGGCTTGTATTATTTCACCACATGCTAACCATATCCCATATAAATAGTCTTTAAACTCACTTTTGAGGGGGGGGGGGGGGGACGTGACTTGTAAGAGGGGATATTTTTTGAGTGACTTTAGAATACTTTAGACCTAGGGAGAGCACGAGTCGCCGCGGAGGCGAAAATTCATCAGATTCCATCTTTCTTCCATCAAACTTAGTAATCGTTTATGGTTCTTTGGATGAATTGTAGTTTTACTACCACGTCTATGTGAAGCTAAACTTCACGTTCTACGATTGTGGTTGTCATGAATATTGAAGTTTATTAATTACATCACCATAATTAGAGTTATCATCTTTGGTTGTTTCTCTAATTTTGTGCATAATTGCTTAATTATTTGGCCAACAGTTGAGTTTTATGGACTATCTATGATATGCTTGGGAAAATCCGCATTTAGATTAGAGTAGGATTAGAGAGAGCTTGTTTATGAACCTGTGGCTCGGGAAAAAGTTTTGCGGTCAGGGTAGAAATATACCTAACAGTCTTGCTTAGTTGAATATCGTATTTATATTCGTTCATGATAAATTCAAGATCACAGGAATAGGGTTGATATATTACGGAAGACGGATAGTATTGTGGGAACATGCTATTTATATAAACAATCCGGTCAACTAGCAATCATAAATAATTTGGATTAACAGGCTTAATTACAAACTTAATAGGATTGATAAACCAACCACAATCTCGGAATCTATATCTCCCTTGGTTATGTGTTTAAATTTTGCAATAGTAGTTATAATAGAAAACCAAACTTTTGATAATCTTGGACAATTAATTGATTTTAGCTTGCTTAGTTAACGATTAATCTAAGTCTCTCTGGGTTCGACATCCAACTTTCGAGTCACTTTATTACTTGACGGCCACGTATACTTGCATGTGTATTTGGTCGCAACAAATTTTTGGCGTCGTTGTCGGGGACTTAGTTATTGATTGTTTATCTAAGTTTAGCTTTTAGTTGATTTTTGTTCAAGTTTTTAATTTTCTTATTTAGTTAGTAATTTCTTTTCTTATTTTGACATGACATCTTGGAACAAAAATTGTTTGAATGACGATTATTCTTACTTTGATGATCCTTGTCCATATTGTGGAGGAACCTACTGGTGGAAAAAATATCGTATTGTTCCCAAGAGCGGGTTGTGCGCACAATCTCAATCCTATGAGTGGAATATTTGTATCAGGTGTGGTGGTCAAGGTGGCTATTGCGATGGTTGTCCTAATTCTTTATATCCGTCTCTGAGCCCTTATTATGATCTTTATAATGATGTTTGTGAGTTTGATAGAGGCAACGAAGTGCATGATATGGAACATAATGCATATATTAGGGATATTTTGAGGCAGGTAGCAGAGCAACAGGATGAACTCAAAAATGATATGAAAAGAATGAGGGCAGCGATCACAAGAATGAAGGTCAATCTGGAAGAATTAAATGAAGAGAGCGAGTGCCAACAAGAGGAGATTTTGAGTCAGACTTGGCTGGTAGAACATGCTGAAAAGTTAGAAATATACGAGGCTCAACGTGAGGAAATTACTGATGGGATGAGACGCTTTATATAAGGAAGAGCTCAACTGGGACAAGAGATCAAAAAATTTGGCACTGCTATTCACAACTTGGGGGCTCAATTGATTACAAAGGTTAATGCGCCGAACGCCCAACAAAATAGTTCTGAGTTGTGTGAAATTGAAAATGAGCTTATACGCCAAATTGAGGAGCTAAAAGTGGAGAGTCAGTCATTCGACCATACTTTTATTGATGATGTCCATGTTGAGGAAAGCACTCTAGATTCATGTGAGGAACTAGATAATATTATATTTGAAGACTCTAATGTGTGTACATATGAGGATGTAAATAGTGACGCAATTCTAGAGTTGGGGCGTACTGGTCCTTATTCCATACATTTTTCAATATTGTGTTTGGATGATAACATGGAAATCGAGTCATCTGAGCCCATGGGGGAACCAATGGACGAGAAACAGGGTGCTTACATTCTTGAATTCGTCGTGCCAGAGAGACAAAATTACATCCTTCATCTAAAGGCCGAGAAGTGCATAGTGAAAAATTTATTACTTGGCCTGGTTATACTTATAGCCCCACCACTGGAGCATAGCCGCAGACTGGATGCCATGTTAGTGGTACAATTCATAAGTTCAAGGTGGAGGAAAAAATGGCTTAAGTCGTACCCCGAAGTTAAATCAGGCGCTTGTTGGGAGGCAACCCAGCTTTACTGTTTTCTTTTATTTTATCTTTATTAAAATATTTTTGTAGTGCCTATTTTTATTTTGTAGGATTATAAGCATAAGAAGCAAATCCATTGAAAGAGGGAAAAAGCGAACTAGATGGTGAGAACTAAGTGTGGGATGCCACACAAAGAACTATGCCTGGGGGAAGTCTGAGTACCCCATGAGCCGCTACTGCTTCGGCCTGTGAGTTTTCAGGGAGTTTCATGCCCACCCTCATTATTGTTTTATTTTATTTGTGCATCAGGGACACACTCTTTTAAGTGTGGAGTGGGAGAATTTCTCTGGTTATTTAGGAATAGTGTGTTAGAAAAATATTAACTTCTTATTTTTGTTTTCGTGGTTGTGTAGTATAGCTCCTTTTAAGAAAAATCGAAAAGAAAAAAAAATTGGACTTTTCCCGAAGATGGATCTCATTCAACAGTTTTCTTGAGGGATTTGAGTCGATAGAAAAAAATACAAAAATATTTTTTTGTTAGGTAGTGTAATAATTTCCCTTTAGTTTTTCTTTGTGCCCGCGGTTCTTTTCCAAGGGTTTGGTTTGAACGGCGTGTAGTTAGATGTATTTTTTTAGGAGTAGGAGCCATTGTGCTGTGATTGGAATCGAAGTAATATCTCTTGACTTTTGTTATGCCTTGAGAATAGTGAGTACTTTGGTTGTGACGCTTAGGCTCAGTGTTTGACTCTTGTATAAGAACCTTAAATTGTATGATCTTAACTTTGCTTAACTGCTTTGACTAGCGTGTCTTGATGAGTCCAATCCTGAGTGAGTTATATGTCATGTGTGTCATTCTGTACATTGAATTTGAAGTCTAGAACTTGCCTCGTGTGTCTGCAAAGCGAAATAGTAGTTTTGTCCAGTCTTGGAAGTGATATAGGCGTTTTTTTATTGAACCAGATGTATATATTTTATCCGCCTATTTGTTATGTATTTTAGTTAACCCTTTGAGCCTGTAATCTTGTTTCTTTGGCAACCACATTACAAGTCTTACCCATTTGTTTGAATTAACTATCTATTTGAACCTTTTCACCTCTCAAGAGCACTTGAATTGAAATGAACTTTGTAAAAGTTAAAGTGTGAGGGTGCTGGTTTGGCTTTTGAGTGGAACCAATGAGATAAGGAGAAATGCGCACTATTTTGAAAAAGTAAGAGCCACTTGACTAGAAAATAAAATAGTTTTATTGTGTGAAAAATATTCATTGATAGTGGTGACTCTTGATGTAAATGTGCTTAAAGAAGTATGAAGTTAATATATATTGATGTGAAGGTGGAGTTACGATTTGACATAAGTGTGGGGTTTTAAATGTTAAAGTGTATATTTTAAAGTGCTTAGGAAGGTGTAATTACAAAATGTATCCTACCCGTCCCGCAGCCTACATTACAACTAAATAAAGTCCTAATTGATCTGTCACGACCCAAACCCCGCACTGGTCATGATGGCGCCTCTCGTGAAGACAAGGCTAGCCAACTAACCCAACTCCACTCTTTCAAAAATAGTTAAGCATAAATGAACAGCAAAAATATGACTTTATAATACTAATTAACGAAATGACAACCCAACACAACCCTAATCGGGGTGTCACAAGTCACGAGCAACTATTAGAATATAACTACCACTACAAGTCTGAATTGTACAAATAGGACTGATAAAACAAAGGAAGAACATGCGGTGCTGCGAACGCTGGCAGTCACCTTGCTAATCTCCATTAACTTAGCCTCTGATCAGCTCAAAACTCGCTACCGGGTGAACAAATACCTGCATCTGCACACGAGGTGCAGGGAGTAAAGTAAGTACTCTAACTCAGTGATTAACAAAAATAAATAATAACTGAGCGGTAAGAAATCACGTAAAGCAAACCATCATGCTGTATAGAAGCAAGGTACAATCCTTTGAGAAAACAGTAAGGCTGTGAAATCTTTGGAAAATATCTTGGCTCAGTTTAAAGCTCTTTTGAAAATGATCCTTTCAACAGTTACGAAAACGATTTCAAAACAGTTAGTGCTGATAATCACAGAAAAATCCGCCCCTCGAGCACCAATACCACCGTATAACAGGTAAAAAGGCAAGTAAATATGCAAGATGCGCACATAAAAGTTCGCCCCTCGGACAACATCTCAAAACAGTACCAGCCCCTCGGGCTCACTCTCAGAAACACTCTCAGCCCCTCGGGCTCTCTCTCTCAGACCACTCTCAGAACAGTATCATATAGTAATCGTTGCGGCGTGCAGCCCGATCCACATATCGCTGCGGCGTGTAGCCCGATCCACATGGGTACCCGCGCTCACTGTGGGGGTGCAGACTCCGGAGGGGCCCCTTACGGCCCAAGCGCAATATCAAGCCACCTCGTGGAATATAACTCAAGGCCTGAAAGCCTTCTCACATCACACTCAAGGCCGGAAAGCCTCCTTACATAACACTCGAGGCCTGAAAGCGTCCTCACATAACACTCGAGGCCTGAAAGCCTCCTCACCTCACTCACATATATCCTCACATATGGCCCTCGGCCTCATTCAGTCCAGAAAATATCATAAGCCCCCCGGGCATCAATAAAATAGTAGTGCTCAACCCAAACAACAATGGAAATATCATTTAAGTCTCAAAGTTCAATTAAAGCGGCTGAGTTTGTAAAAACAGTATAATCAACAGGACTGAGTTCAAGTAGTATATCAAAATAGTGAGGAAACAATGATAAAAATCCCCGAAGGGTTCAGATAATTGGCGCGAAGCCCAAATATGGCAATCGGCCCAAATCATGATAATAACAAATAAGTTTCATTGAAATGCGCGGTAAAATCATCAATTGGGACGGACCAAGTCACAATCCCCAATGGTGCTCTACCCCACGCTCGCTATCCGGCGTGCAAGTCACCTCAATATAGCACTATGATGTGCAAATCCGGGGTTTCAAACCCTCAGGATATCATTTACAATCATTACTCACCTCGAACCGGTGAAATCTCTAGATCGCGA
>NC_031990.1:81374064-81382236 GCF_001879085.1 Nicotiana attenuata
TGCCTTTGCCCCTCAAAAATCGCTCACGCACGTCGAATCTATCCAAAATCAGAGCGAATACATCACAATAGGCTAAGGGGACAATAACCCAATCGAAAAGAATCGAAAAACCATCGAAAATCACGAAATTTGCTAAACCCGAGCCCCCGGACCTCAACCAAAAGTGCCAATCCATCTTAAAGCATCGGTCAAACTTGCTCCAATCATCAAAACACCACAAATAACACCAAAACCCTCAAATTACATCGGATTCAAGCCTAAGTTTCCCAAAAACTTCCGAAACACGCATATGATCAAAAACCCAACCAAACGACAGTCCGAATGACCTTAAATTTATGCCACATCCAAATCACATAACGAACGCTACAGCAATCTTCTCTGAATTCCATTCCGACCCTCGGATCAAAATCTCACCTATCAACCGGAAATCGCCAAAATACTAACTTTGCCAATTCAAGCCTAATTCTACACCGGACCTCCAAAACCAATTCCGATCACGCTCCTAAGTCATAAATCACCCAACGAAGCTAACCAAATCATAAAAATTCTGATCCGAGCTCATATACAAATAAGTCAACTCTTGGTCAAACCTTCCAAATTCAAAGCTTTCAACTGAGATTGTTCTTCCAAATTCATACCGATTCCCGTGAAAACCAAAAACAACGAGCTGCATCAGTCATAAACATCGTACGGAGCAAGTCATGCCTGAGAACTGGCGATAAAAGTGCAAAAGCTCAAAACGACCGGTTGGGTCGTTACATCCTCCCCCACTTAAACACACGTTCGTCCTCGAACATTCCCAGAGTTGTTCTAGAAGCCAACTAATAGCTGAATAACTTTACCAAGCATATACCCGGGGGTGACCCCACGTCACCCTATCTCATATAGGTCTGATAACACATTTTGACTAAAATCACACAATCCAGTCTAGCCCATAAATCATAGAACCACATTTCACTTTCCGAAATCGTTCACAAGATCAGAACCTCACATCTATATTCAGAATAAGTCCGAACCCGTTGTAATACCCCATACCTGCAACCTCAGGTTCAATCATATGATATACCACATAACTCAAACACTCGAAACGATAACTTCTATTCACAGCAGCTATACACAACACCCGAGTACCGGTAGAAAACCTCTTATCAACTAAGGTCTTATTCCAACACTTCTATATACTGCTAATGATAATGAAACATGCAATAAACCGTAACCATCTCTCACATCAACCATTCATGAAGTCGCCTCCCTTTGGCTAATACCACAGCAGATTTCCGAACCGAACCTCGAGTTTATCCTTCCAACAAGCTGAAATCAAACCCGTTCGTACTCATTAATGACCCCAACAATCACCTCGAATCCAACACACCACTCTGGTGACATGATACATCAATACAGGCCTAAGCCACAACTTACATAATTAGCACACCAATAAGAAACAGTCTGAATATACTCAAATCATGAAAATGACCCAAACGAAAGAGCTGTACCTCAAGCTCATCAGTACCATCACAACACAAAGCTGAGACCCTGTCTCGCATCATAGAAATAGAACACATGAATCTACCCCGAAAGGTCACATCTCCACGTAGCCTCGCCACCATGCGCGATCCTATCCAAACACTGTTACACATGAAACACCTCAAGTCACTATGCTCAAAAATCGACAACCACGCATAATTTGATGTCTGGAACCAAAGCAAATAATTACACCCACGGTGCAACGAATAACATATACCACGCAACCCGATAGGACACAACCGATACGCCATTCACTAAGCATCGCTCAATTACTCTTCCCGCTCGAATTCCACCAAGAGACCCCAATTGAACCGCACCATATGTGCCTATAACCAACAAATCCTAGCATCTCGCAACACAGTAAGGTAACTCATAGATCTCCCAGATCACTGATAAGCTCAACAACGGTCGAATCAATACCTCCCTCAACAATGCCATTCGGAGCCAACCAAGCCGACTCAAGATAGAATACTCGGGCCTCCAAATCTCGGTAGTAACTAAACAGTGCGGATACACACGATCTACAATCACAACACAGCCTGAATATGAAAACTTCCGTCTCCACACCCATACGACACATGAATCACCATATCCTATCCCAATTTCGCCGTCCGAATATATGCCACACCTCTAATACCCAATCATTCCATGTTAGATGCTCTCAAACTTCCCTGTGCCCCCAAACAAACCTGAATATCACCAGTCAATCTAAAAGAAGGTGCCGCAATACTACCGAAGTGCTATCAACTTAATCACATTACCCCTTTTCTGAAACCTATACTCTCGTCAAATCACTTCCAAATAAAAATACCATTTCCTTAATCATCTGAGGCTACCCGCTGCCTAAGAGTGTTATGAATTTCCTTTCAGAACTGAACTGAAATCTCATACACACAAACCTCAATCCTCCACAACATACCACATATACCACCCATCCAAGGATAACAGGAAAAACTTTTACCTCCCTTCCAAGCCACAGACATCTATGCACTCATTTAGCCAAGAACTTCCATTGATCCCATATAGAAGAAGAAAAAAGAAATCATTACACATCCCATACCTCTAATATTCGTAGAAAATGCACCGCTCCAACCACGGTAGAAATCAACAAGAACTCTCCCAATTCCGTTTGCACAAATTAAACTGCCAGGACTGAATCCTTCTAACTAGACCAAGCTAAGCAAGCCATCAAAACCCATGAGCATTGTTTCCAAATACCTGTAAGAACCCATTACCTCGAACACATACAAAGAATTGATCATACCCTTACCATACCGATTCGGTCTACTATCAAATCATTCCATTTATCTGAATTTCCTTCCGATTCATTTTTAACTTGATGCTTCCTCTTGTTGTAGTACCACAATCTCTCAATCCCAGGCTCACTACACGAGACCCAAGCACAAGACCACACTGTCTAGGACCCATAAGCCGCTGAATACTCTCTCAAATATTGTCAGAAACATCATGCTCCCGAGTACTTTAATCTGAAGAACCTCCTGTGAATCTGAATCCGTTACCTTTACTTTCCGATACTGATAGATAGAACTCCATAATCAACATAGAAATACCACAAATCTGAACCTCTTCCAGCGAAAACACAGTTTCTAACCACGCATGCCACTTTAAAATACCCGATTGTTTCCTGCAGAATCTTGAACACATTGGAACCATTCTCGAAAGTCATTCACTCTTACTCAAACTGCAAACTACCTGACCTAACGAACAGAACCACCCGTGCCTCATTGGCACTCCAATACCGTAAGAATGAAATCCTCATCCTAAAATACCCAAGTAACTTACTGCTCTATGCACTGAGCATTCTTTACCAGTAACAACTTAAGACATTCTGTGATTTCCTTACCCTATGAAGCATAATATAACCTTCGTCAACATCCTCGGTCTCAATCCCCACAAGTCATAACTGATTCACCCGCACGCCTCAAACTGGAACCAGCATAGTACCTAACCGTGCAATCAACTACTCACAGCAGACTCCCCCACTTGGCTCGAAGCCATAGATCAAAATACCCTCAATAACTCATAACACTTTTTCTCTATTGATGCCACATTAACATAGTGAGATTAAACTCAAATCATTTATAAGTTGTGAAAACACAGATCACCCTGTACTGTAACTCTTTTGCAATTCTCGCATTCATTCCCACAACAGTTAAGCCCAATCTCTTAAGCGACCCGAAATTCCAAATTTCAACACGTACTTTTCACTTGCACATGATACCTCCCAATATACACATAAGGATCACACCACTTCAGAACACTTCGCAGGAGATAACCCACCTGCTTCGCTTCAATATAACATTCCTGTATACCTTTCACCGCTATACACATTACACTGCCACTTAGTCTTCCTGAGTTTGAACTCGTACCGCAACATAAAATTTACTTCACTCTTACTGGAAACACGAAAAGATTCTTCACGCGCCCATAACTCGGGGCCACACCCCCACTCACAATAGAAATCAAACACTTAATGGTTCATCTATCATCCAGCAGATCTTCCTCGCCACTTCTAAGTCACATAGATACATCTCACAGTACTAATACACTCTTTACATAGCTACCCAGCCGTCACTTCCACTAATAGGGACACTGCCGAACATATAAGTTCAAAACACTTACTCACACAATCAGCACCTCAGTGCTCAAGCCGTAGGCAAAGATCCGGTCTCAAGTCCTCCAGACTGTCCTAACATCAAACTCACAGAGATCATAACTCACCCCTGGATCGGGGAATCACAAGCCATCAAGGCACATCTGATACTGAGCGCTCATGCGCGCTTACGAATGCGTGGAAGGAATTTCAAGAGTTACTTTTCAAGCTGAATCAAGGACGCACGATAAGAATTCAAGAATGTGAAGTTTTCCTAAAGGTTCTGCAGCCTCTCGAGGATAAGTACAGACGTCTCCGTACTGATCCGCGAGACTCTACTAAACCTGCTCATGACTCGTGAGACCTAGTAACCTAGGCTCTGATACCAACTTGTCACGACCCAAACCCCGCACTGGTCATGATGGCGCCTCTCGTGAAGACAAGGCCAGCCAACTAACCCAACTCGACTCTTCCAAAAATAGTTAAGCATAAATGAACAGCAAAAATATGACTTTATAATACTAATTAACGAAATTACAACCCAACACAACCCTAATCGGGGTGTCATAAGTCACGAGCAACTATTAGAATATAACTACCACTACAAGTCTGAAAATTGTACAAATAGGACTGAAAAACAAAGGAAGAACATGCGGTGCTGCGAACGCTGGCAGTCACCTTGCTAATCTCCATTAACTTAGCCTCTGATCAGCTCAAAACCCGCTACCAGGTGAACAAAATACCTGCATCTGCACACGAGGTGCAGGGAGTAAAGTGAGTACTCCAACTCAGTGAGTAACAAAATAAATAATAACTGAGCGGTAAGAAATCACGTAAAGCAAACAGTCATGCTGTATAGAAGCAGGGTACAATCCTTTGAGAAAACAGTAAGGCTGTGAAATCTTTGGAAAATATCTTGGCTCAGTTTAAAGCTCTTTTGAAAATGATCCTTTCAACAGTTACGAAAACGATTTCAAAACAGTTAGTGCTGATAAGCACAGAAAAATCCGCCCCTCGGGCACCAATACCACCGTATAACAGGTAAAAAGGCAAGTAAATATACAAGATGCACACATAAAAGTTTGCCCCTCGGACAACATCTCAAAACAGTACCAGCCCCTCGGGCTTACTCTCAGAAACACTCTCAGCCCCTCGGGCTCTCTCTCAGACCACTCTCAGATCAGTATCATATAGTAACCGCTGCGGCGTGCAGCCCGATCCACATATCGCTGCGGCGTGTAGCCCGATCCATATCTCGCTACGGCGTGCAGCCCGATCCATATGGGTACCCGCGCTCACTGTGGGGGCACAGACTTCGGAGGGGCCCCTTACGGCCCAAGCGCAATATCAAGCCACATCGTGGCATATAACTTAAGGCCTGAAAGCCTTCTCACATCACACTCAAGGCCTGAAAGCCTCCTCACATAACACTCGAGGCCTGAAAGCCTCCTCACATGACACTCGAGGCCTGAAAGCCTCCTCACCTCACTCACATATATCCTCACATACGGCCCTCGGCCTCACTCAGTCCAGAAAACATCATAAGCCCTTCGGGCATCAATAAAATAGTAGTGCTCAGCCCAAACAACAGTGGAAATGTCATTTAAGTCTCAAAGTTCAATTAAAGCGGCTGAGTTTGTAAAAACAGTATAATCAACAGGATTGAGTTCAAGTAGTATATCAAAATAGTGAGGAAACGGTGATAAAAATCCCCGAAGGGTTCAGATAATTGGCGCGAAGCCCAAATATGGCAATCAGCCCAAATCATGATAATAACAAATAAGTTGCAGTCAAATACGCGGTAAAATCATCAATCGGGACGGACCAAGTCACAATCCCCAACGGTGCTCTACTCCATGCTCGCTATCCGGCGTGCAAGTCACCTCAATATAGCACTATGATGTGCAAATCCGGGGTTTCAAACCCTCAGGATATCATTTACAATCATTACTCACCTTGAACCGGTGAAATCTCTAGCTCGCGATGCCTTTGCCCCTCAAATCAGCCTCCACTCACGTCGAATCTATCCAAAATCAGAGCGAATACATCACAATAGGCTAAGGGGACATAACCCAATCGAAAAGAATCGAAAAACATCGAAAATCACAAAATTTGCAAAACACGAGCCCCGGGACCTCAACCAAAAGTGCCAATCCATCTTGAAACATCATTCAAACTTTCTCCAATCATCAAAACACCACAAATAACACCAAAACCTCAAATTAATCGGATTTCAAGCCTAAGTTTTCCAAAACTTCCGAAACACGCATTCTGAATCAAAAACCCAACCAAACGACGTCGAATGACTGAAATTTTATGCGCACATCCCAAATGCACATACGAAGCTACAACAATCTCAGAATTTCCATTCGACTCTCAACAAAATCTCACTCATATCATCGAATCGCCAAAATACTAACTTGCCAATTCAAATCTAAATTCTACCACCGACTCCAAAACCAATTTCGATCAGCGCTCCTTAAGTCAAAATCACCCACGAACAGCTAACCCAAATCATAAAATTCCGCATCCGCAGCTCATATACAAATGAAAGTCAACTCTTGGTCAACCTTCCAAATTCAAAGCTTTCAACTGAGACTTGTTCTTCCAAATTCATACCGATTCCCCGTTGAAAAACCAAACACAACGAGCTGCAATCAGTCATAAAACATTCGTCGCGAGCAAGTCAATGCCCGAGACTGGCGATCAAAGGTTGCAACAATCTCAAATGACCGATTTGGTCGTTACATGATCCTTGACCGAATGAGATCGATTGAGTAGAGTAGTACACTCTTTGAGCAAGCCTATGAGTTCAATGTTTTGTGGCATTGAATGGTTGTTTCCTGGAGACGTGAGTGAATTCTTTCTATATTGAGTTGCTAATTGTTCTTGGAGTTTATGTGTGTGGAAATACTCTCTTTGTTGTGTGAGGGACTGGATTCATGAACGGAAAGGGTAAAGTCATTGACCTATAGTGTCAGAGTAAGTGAAGCGATTGTGAAAATGAGTGGTGCTCTGTGAGTCAAATTCTTGAGGTCGATGTTACACTATTGTGCTTTAATCTATTTAAATATTCTTGGTAATGTATGAGTTGTTTAAAAAGGTCGTTGTTTGTTGTGAAGTGTAGAAATATTGGCTCGAGACGAGCCAAAAGTTTAAAAGTGTGGGGTATTGATAATGGTTGAAAAAATATAATATTTTTTGGTGTTTACTTTTCATCTCTAACTTGTGTGGTTACGTAGGTCATAAGATTTTGTATTGATTTGTTATTACGTGCATCCTTATATTATAGGAGCAAGTTGGACGAAATGTGAAGCAAAAGAAGTTTGATTTCATGACCAAGACAAAAAAAAAAGAAGGGACTTGCTGTCACGATCTCAGCGTTGCACACGAGAGAGTGAACGAGATACTGAGGAAAAGCTTGAATACAAAAAGCAGCGGAAGCATAGCAAAAAGGCATGAAGTGCACGAGAGATCTTAGAAGAGAAAGAAAGGAGAAGAACTATGATCGTTCGCTCTGCGTGACAACGGAGAGTAGAACGAAGCTACCTAAAAAGGTTGTTTTGAAGTTGGCTTGTATTAGTTAACCACGTGCTACCATATCTCCTATAAATACTCTTGTTAAACTAAACTTTTGGGGTGGGGGGGGGGGGGGGGAGGGGGACATTACTTGCGAAGAGAGACATTTTTTAGAGTGGCTTTGACATACATTAGAACTAGGGAGAGACGGAGCTTGCCGTGGAGGGCTGGAATTCATCAGATTCCATCTTTCTTCCATCAAAATTAGTAATCTTACGTTCTTTGGATGAATTGTTTGTCTTTGCTATCAATCGTTCTTGTGGCACTAAGCTTCACGTTCTTAGGGTGTGTTGTCTAAAATTTGAAGTTTATTTAAATTAATCACTATAATTCAGTTCATTTTTTGGTTTTTTCTCTAATCTGTGCATAATTGCTTTAATTGTTTGGCCCAGCAGTTGAGTTCTATTGACTATCTATTTAATACTTGGAAAGCCGTATTTTAGGATATCTCTCTC
>NC_031990.1:81382336-81383843 GCF_001879085.1 Nicotiana attenuata
TTAGCTCCGTTGGGTGGTTTGGGACTTAGAAGCGTGATCGGAATGCATTTTAGAGGTCCGTGAAAGGTTTAGGCTTGAATTGACGGAAGTGAAATTTCGGCATTTTCCGGTAGATAGGTGAGATTTTGATATAGAGGTCGGAATGGAATTCCTAGAGTTGCAGTAGCTTCGTTATGTCATTTGGGATGTGTGTGCAAAATTTCAGGTCATTCGGATGTGGTTTGGTCGGTTTTTGATCGAAAGTGTATTTCGAAAGTTTTTGGAAAACTTAGGCTTGAATTCGATGAGTTTTGGGTAATTTGATGTTGTTTGAGGTGTTTTGATGATTGGAACAAGTTCGAATGATGTTATGGGTTATGTTGGTAGGTTTGGTTGAGGTCCCAAGGGCTTCGGGTGTGTTTCGGGAGATTAAACGGATAAATTTCATGTTTTGAGGACTTCAGAAATTGCAGGTTTCAGTTGCAGGCGTTTGTTCATTGCGATTGCGTTGGTTCTCTCGCAATCACATAGAAGCTTTGGAGGGAGCTGTTCAATTGTACTTCGCGTTCGCATAAGTTGAGGTGCGATCGCATAGTAAGGTGAAATTTGTTGATCGCGAACGCGTAGGGCAGGTCGCGTTCGCATAGAGTAAAGTGGACCTGAGGTCTTGGTTGGGATTTTGTTCTTCGCGAACGCGGAGTGTTTTCCGCGATCCCATAGAGTGATTCTGCAGTGTATTGCGTTCGCATGGATTATGTTGCGTTCGCGTAGGGTTTAATCTGAGGCCTGAGTTTTTGTGCTTCGCGATCGCAAAGGTTTTTCCGCGATCGCATAGAAGAAAATATGCCTGGGCAGAATGTTTTTAAAGTCATCTTGTTTGCGAATGTAGGTCTATTTTCACCCATAGCTGCTCCTTTTTGGAGATTCTTGAAGGAAATTAAAGAGGGATTCATGGGGAAACGACTTGAGGTAAGAACTTTGGTCTTAAAACTCGATTATATTGTGAAATCCACCTAGAAATTCATGGAAACTAAGCCTAAAATGGAAGAAACTAGGGCTTGGGATTTTAAAATTTGATTTAGGGATTTGAAGGACCATTTGAGGTCGGATTTGAGAACTTTTGGTATGTATGAACTCGTGAAGAGATAAGGAACCCGTCGATGTGAAAATTTCTGAGTTTCGAGGAGTGGGCCTGGGGCTCGGGTTTTGGCAATTTCAGGATTTGAGCCCGTTATTGATTGTTTTCGGTTGGGCTTTATTCCCTTAGCATATTGAGATGTATTCGTTCTGATTTTGGACAGATTCGTTGCGCGTGGAGGACGATTTGAGGGGCAAAGGCGTCGCGAGCTAGAGATTTCGCCGGTTCGAGGTGAGTAATGATTGTAAATGATATCCCGAGGGTTTGAAACACCGGATTTGCACATCATAGTGCTATATTGAGCTGACTTGCACGCCGGATAGCGAGTGTGGGGTAGAGGCACCGTGGGAGTTGCGACTGTCGTCCGCTCGATGATTACGTACGTACTTA
>NC_031990.1:81384173-81396511 GCF_001879085.1 Nicotiana attenuata
CGAGTGCCGAGTGATATGAGGCCGAGTGCCGAGAGATGATGCCACGAGGTGCCTTGATATTGCGCTTGGGCCGTAAGGGGCCCCTCCCGGAGTCTGCACACCCCCAGTGAGCGCCGTCGAGGATATATGGATCGGGCTGCACACCGCAGCGGTTACTATATGATACTATTCTGAGAGTGATCTGAGAGAGAGAGAGCCCGAGGGGCTGAGAGTGTTCTGAGAGTGAGCCCGAGGGGCTGGTACTGTTCTGAGATATTGCCCGAGGGGTGAACCTTTATGTGTTCATCTTTCATATTTACTTGTTATTTTACCTTCTATACTGTGATAATTGTGCCCGAGGGGCGGATTTTCTGTGCTTATCGGCACTACTGTTTTGCAATCATTGCGTAACTGTTGAAAAAGTCATTTTCAAAGAGGTTTAAATTGAGCTGAGGCATTTTCTAAAGATTTCACAGCTTCACTGTTTTTCTCAAAGGGTTTTACACTGCTTCTATACAGCATGTTGGTTTGCTTTACGTGATTTCTTACTGCTCAGTTGTTATTTACCTTTATTACTTACTGAGTTGGATTACTCACTTTACTCCCTGCACCTTGTGTGCAGATGCAGGTATTTATACATCCAGTAGCGGGTTTTTGGCGGATTGGAGGCAGGGTTATCGGAGTTTAGCGAGGTAGCTATCAGCGTTTGCAGCACCGCCTTTTCTCCCTTTTCGTTCATCAGTCCTGTTTTGTATATGTCAAACCTTGTAGTTGTATTACTACTCTAATAGATGCTCATGACTAGTGACACCCCGATGTCGGGCTGTGTATGGGCTGTACTTCCGCATTGTTATGATATTATCTGCTGTTTAGCATTATTAAATCATGTTTTAGCATGTTTTATTGTTGTTTAGTTGTTTAACTTCAAATTGGATATGTGTTGGCTGGCCTTGTCTTCGAGAGGCGCCATCACGACCGGGTATGGGTTTAGGGTCGTGACAAAAATTGCCAATAAACCTCAGAAAGTGTCCTAGTTTCCTACCAAAATTATGCAAAAGTTTAAATATTAAGAGGAGATAAGTTGGTAAAATACCAACTTATCAAACCCCCAAACTTAAACTATTGCTTGTCCTCAAGCAATTCAAAAACTAAGAACATCCTTCAATCAAATCATCATTGACGCTCAATGGCAAACCAACTATCATTTCAAATCAAAATGGGCCACTTTAAGCACAAACGAGTGACTTCGGTTGGTACCAACAATTAATCTAAGGCATATGAATCTCCAACTTTTCACACATTTTATTTCCAATCAAGTGCTTGTCACACCTCCTTTTTTACACACCTACCCCAAAGGATAATGTATAAAGGAGTTTTTCCATTTAAAGTGACATTATTCGAAATGGGATTATTTATTTATTTTATAGAGTCGCCACTTGGGATAGGACGGGCTTTTGGTGTCCCAAGTCACCGGTTTAATTTAATCCCAAATCGAGGAAAAATTTCGACTTCCCAATTGGAGTCTGCGAACCAGAAATTCTGTGTAAGGAATTCTGTTGACCCGAGGGAAGGTATTAGGCACCCCCGGATCCCGTGGTTCTAGCACGGTNAGCCGAGCAAATAAATGCGCAAGTAGCACATAAGATGCATCAGGATGGTCAATTTATTTCAGGTCACCTGTCCTAGACGGACCCAACCCCTGTGTTGAGTCCCCTAAGTCAAATGCACATGATGCAAACAAACGTCCTACTAGGGATCCGGCATGAGGTTTTGTTCTTCTAGGTTTAACCCTAGGTTTATTGGTCTAGACCTGGCTTACCCGAGCGGACAACTCGGGCCGAGGGGGAGGCAGCGTACCGGGGATACAGAAGCTCCGCCGGCTTTGCAACTTATCCAAACCTCGTTCTAAATGGGGAAAAGATTCTAAACAGAAGAGAAGCTACACGAAGTGCACCCTTCTCCATGATGTAGAAGACTCAGAAAGAGGAAGGGATTCGCGACAGTTTATATATACAATTTCAACAAATATCAAAGCGGTAAAACATTTAGCACATATAGCATGGAACATGTAGAAACCTCAAATAAAGCCAAATATAACAATTATACTAAGCTCGAATTCTTGAACCCTGAATCAAAATTCTGGGTTCGATCCCCAGCAGAGTCGCCAGAGCTGTCACACCTCCTTTTTTACACACCTACCCCAAAGGATAATGTATAAAGGAGTTTTTTCATTTAAAGTGACATTATTCGAAATGGGATTATTTATTTATTTTATAGAGACGCCACTTGGGATAGGACGGGCTTTTGGTGTCCCAAGTCACCGGTTTAATTTAATCCCAAATCGAGGAAAAATTTCGACTTCCCAATTGGAGTCTGCGAACCAGAAATTCTGTGTAAGGAATTCTGTTGACCCGAGGGAAGGTATTAGGCACCCCCGGATCCCGTGGTTCTAGCACGGTCGCTTAAATTATCATAAATGGCTAAAATCTGGTTTTCATACATATTTAAACCTATAGTGCAATTTTAAGATTGTTTACCGCTTTTAGTTATCTTGTTTTTACGAAGTGAACGCCGTTTAAGAGCGTGCTTTTGGATCACGTCGCATGAAATGCACCCGGATCCTCAACACCTCTTATTCAACGTTTTGGAATTTGGATTTGGGTTGCATGAAATGCACACCCGGGTTTAGGAAAGTAATATTATTAAACACGCGCCTAAAGCAACTACGCGTTTGCACTTTGCGAGGGCCAAGGAATTTGCTAAATGGCACGCCTCGGAATCTAAGGATCAATTCAAGATTAAATAAAGCGAGGGCCATGCATGAACTACTTTGACAAAAGTTCCTTTGTATTTTTATCTAAAACTAGTGACAAGTAAGCAGAAGCTTCCAAAATAAGTTCAGAAATGAAAATACACAATCTACTTTCAAAATCCATCATTCCACATACGTGCAACTGTCTTGTGCAACCAGCTGATTTCAAGAAAAACAAAATAAGAAAAAAAAAAAAATCAAAACCAATGTTTTATAGGTAGTTCCAGCACCAGGAAATGTCACTGTACATGAGATTTTTCAACGTAATTGCATTTTTTCATAATCGAAATAGCTAAGAAATTACTTAAACACTTAATTACAAAGTTACCGCATCTCTGCTGCCAATCAAAATCCAATCCCATTCCATTTATTCACACTTACTTCAACGACTCATTAACTGTTTCCATTTGAATTAAGTATCAACACAAACCCACCAGACAATAATTCATAAGTTGTTTACAATTAAAATTTCAACCAAAAATTCAACTCAAATCAACCAATATTCATCGATCAACACAACATATCAAGTGTAATATATTCAGTCAAGGCAATTCAATCAACTAAATTAGCATAAGTAAATCCAGAGATAAGCATCACAGTACCATCATTGAAATTGAGATTAAAGAGAGAAAGATGGGCCTTTAAGAGTGAAGCTTCAATGAAGTAGAGTCTCCAAGAAANGTTGTTTTTGTTTTTATTTTGTTTGTTTTTGTTTTTTCTTTTCTTTTCTTTTTCCTTTCATCATATTTTCTTTTTCTTTTCTTTTCTTTCTTTTTTTTCATCATATTTTCTTTTTCTTCTTTTTTTTTTCTTTTTTTTTCTCTCTTTTTTTTCTTTTCTCTTTTTTTTTTCGATAATACTTTCGGGTTCCAAAGAGGGTGGCCAAAGAAGCGTAACCGGCTCAAAGGGTTTACGAAGGGTTGATAGTGTTTGGGTAGCGAGAAGGAAAGCCTTCGTCATCTCAATTGCACAAAAGCCATCATCGCAGGAGGCCTAGACATAGTACCTTTTTATTGCATCTGTATTGGTTGCTGCTTCGGGATCATCTCCTTCAATGTCTCCCAGATACACTGCTCCTCTTGACGGTATTTTCGGATGATGTGTGTTCCCTTCCAATTAAGAGCAAGCTTTCCTTTTGCTTCCTGGTGATGAGGAAGAATGCGTCTTAACACCAGTTGTCCTATTTCAAGATTCCCGGGCCGCAGTTTCTTGTTGTAAGCATGGGCCATTCTTTGTTGGTACAACTGCCCGGATGTTCCCTGAGTACAGCACACTCTTTTGTTGTAATGTATGGACCTTTCCAAACCGCGAACCAATTTTCCTTCAATTGTTCCAATTCTTTGTTTTATTTCCTCAAAGTCACCTTCTTTGCATTTCGACTCTTGATTCATGATTTCGAAATCTGACAGTGTTTTGGGGTCTAGGCATGAGGTCCGCAAGCATGTCATGTTATTTAAAGCCGCATTATTAGGACTGAAAAGAGAAGATGAAAAGGAAAAAACAACAAAATTAGAAAAAATAAAAAGAAGAATGGACGATGAAATATTGATTTCATTTCTTGGAATTGGAAAGATAACAGGGTTTACATTCAAGAATTTAAAGACAAGAAACTAAAAGAAACATCCGAGTTACACCCTGAAATAACTCGGGATGCAGAAAAGATGGCAGGGCTAGTCTACCGGGACTCCCTCCTAATCGGGAATGGCGTAGCCTTCCAGTTTTGGAGTTTAGCATCTGGTCCCATATAGAGCATCTCAGCGGTGCTAGTATCTTCTCCCGGCTAGACCATGTGGGTTTCGTAGAGCATTTTCCTCATTGCCCCACGTATTTCCTCACTTTCTTCAGCCATGAAAACCCCATCATCTTCCTCTTTACCGTATTCAGGCTTGACAAAAGTGTCATACAAATGTACCACCTCATAATTAGCCATTTGCATTTTTCTGAAGAACACTTCTGCTTCCTCAGCACTCACAGGCTTCTTAGGCGGGAAACGCCTTCTGGTGGCATTGTTTATCTCCTCTACATTTGAATATTTCTCAACAGGGGGGTTTTCTAACAGCTCTCCCAAGATCTCTTTGCCCTTGTACGTAACCACCGTCTGATGATAATTCCATGGTACCGCAGCAGGGTTCGTCATAGGCTTCTGTGGTACGCGTCCAATAACCACTGGCTCATTCAGCCGAGATGGTTTAATTGTCCCCCGTACCACATAGGCTTGCTTGGGTATGTACATTTGTGTTCCTTTCTTCAAATCAGCTTTCTTTTCTGGTTCTAACTTGGTGATTTTACTCTTCTTTTCCCCTTTCTCTTGCTTCGGAACCACCTCGGGCTTTCGTTCTGCATCGGCAATAGCAATTATAGCTTTTAAGGCTGGATCAAATTCTCTATCCTCACAGATCATCCCGATTACTGGCCCGTTGTTGTGAGCGGGCAGCGGATTATTGGTCACATTTGGGACATCCTCATCCCTCAACACAATTTTCCCTTGCTCTATTAAGTTCTCCACCGCTTGTTTCAGAGTCCAGCAGTCATTTGTATGATGGCCCTCTGCCCCTGAATGGTATGCACACCTGACACCAGCTCTGTAGGCAGGCGATGCCGGGTTTTGTCTGTTCTGAGGAACCAGCTGCAGTAGACCCATTTGGACAAGTTTCGGGAATAGGCTGGAGTAAGATTCACCAATTGGGGTAAAGTTTGGTCTCCTGGGTGGTTCCCGAGGACGGAAGTTATTCTGCGGAGGTCGGGGATTATAGTGGTTCTGGTGGGGAGGCTGATTTCTTTGGAATGGAGGTTGATTTCTGTTGGTTTGTGGCTGCGGTCGGGCGAAAGGTTGAGCATTCATGACCGCATAAGGCGGGGAAGCATAAGCCATATCAGGATGAGGATAGTAGTGTTGAGGGGTTCTTTCAGAGAACACAGGTCTCGGAGCCTGATATCTTATTCCCCTTGATGCTACCATAACTGTTTCCTCTTTCATTTTACCCTTGGCCATTCCTCCAGACCCGCCTTGGATGGCTTAGGAGGTTGCCCTTATGGCCGATTGACTCAAAATCCTGCCCGTTTTCAAACCATTCTCTACCATTTCGCCAATTTTAATTGCCTCTGCAAAAGGCTTGCCTATGGCCGACATCATATTCTGAAAGTAATCTGCTTCCTGGGCCTGAAGGAAGACGGTGACCATTTCTACTTCATCCATGGGAGGTTTCACCCTCGATGCCTGTTCGCGCCACTTAATAGCATATTCTCGAAAACTCTCTGAGGGTTTCTTCTTTAGATTTGCCAAGGAGTTCCTGTCTGGCGCAATGTCTATGTTGTACTGAAATTGTCGAACAAAGTCTCTAGCAAGATCGTCCCAGATATGCCAACGTGAGATGTCTTGATCCATATACCACTCTGAGGCAATGCCTACTAAGCTTTCTCCAAAGTAGGCCATCAACAACTCTTCTTTTCTGCCGGCCCTGTGCGACTGGTTGCAATATCTTTTGAGGTGGGCAATAGGATCGCCATGCCCGTCATACTTTTCGAACTTTGGCGTTTTAAATCCCATGGGCAGGTGCACATGAGGGAACATGCACAAATCAGTATAAGAAACACTTTTCTGCCCGCTTAAGCCTTGCATATTCTTCAAGCTCTGCTCAAGGCTCCTCATTCTTTTCGCCATCTCATCTTGTTCAGGAGCTTTGGGAGTTTTATCCTGCCCCGGTGTAAGCTCAAATGGTGGTGGCTGAGAGTAATTATATGTGGGATATTGAGGAGGATCCACTGGAAAGACAGGGTTTTGGAAAGTGAAAGCTGAGGGATTAAAGGCGGGCCTTGGCAGTGAGGGTTGTGTTATAGCAGAGCATGGTGGAGCGGTGAAGATGTTAGGAGCTGCTCCTGGTGGGAACACCTGGGGGCGGACCTCAGAAGGCGTTCCGACAAAGTGAGCGGTCATGGTAGGCTGTCCCAAAGGAGTATGAGGGTGGCTGATGGGGATATTAGAAGTACCCTCGGATCTAGGGAATAGTTCAGGAAATCCAGGGATGGCGCTTGGAGTCTCTCTTCCATTGGTCCAGGCGTCCCACATCTCCATGAGTCGGAGATATAGTATCCGGTTCTCTTCCGCTGTGACAGACTCAGATGCAGGGATCCCCGAGATGGGGTTGTCCTCAGAAAGGGGGACTGCGGGCAAATTCATTTCTGTAGACATTTCCAAACTTCCTTTCGATCTGGTAAAATATTGATGCGATGCCAGCTTACCACAACCAACCACCGTTTCTAAAAGCTAGGCTGAGATTGACAGCAACACACGGTTAGTTTGAGACAAGTAACAGATAGGTAATCATACATTGGGGTGTGATGCACCTATACAGTTAAACGGATGTCTACATGTTTGCACTGGTTGCATGCGTCGTCCCGACTTTTCTTTTCTATTTTCTCTTCTTTTGATTTCCACTCTTTGTTTTCCTTGCATTTTCTTTCTCTTTTTTCCTGCTTTTCTTTTGCCATGGTTTCTCTCGATTCCTTATTTTCTCTTTTTGCGTTTCTTTTCCTCTCTTGTTTTTCTTTTATTTCCTTCCCTCGTGTTTTTTTTTCTTAGGGTTACGGTCGAATCCTATGGAGATTGCCTACGTATCATGACCCCGCATGAATCAGACCAAGCGTAGTTCTTGCAAATAGGGTAAATAAACTAACTCTTTTTTTTGAATTTTTTTTTTGAAAGAAATGCTTTAGAAAGGAAAGGGAAATATTTTTGATTTTGATTTTGATTTTTCTTTTGATATTTTTGAAAGAAAAACTTCTAAACATTTTTTTTTCTTTTTATTGGAACTTTGGGAACTTTTAGAAGTAAAAATATTTTCAAAAATATTTTCGGACTCAATTTTTCAAAATTTGTATTTTTCTTTATTTTTATTTACGAAAGAAAGACAGCTAAGGAGTATTTTAATGACTTATTCTGACCTAAAAGGAAAAAGCGGCTATTTTTGCGGACTTTTCTTTATCTAGAAAAACATGGACTTGGTTTTGCAGATACGGCCTTTCAGCACTTCTGGGAGGAAGATTTTAAGTCTGTGTCCGCAAACCCTTTTAAAAATGACCCAAGGTGGCTGTTCTTGCAAAAGCAGCCTTCCGGCGCCCTTTTGGGGACATTCGGCTTATTTTAAAACAAGAATGGCATCACCCGACTTATTGTCGACAAAAATTAAAATTTTGTTATTTTTGGCTATTTTTGCAAAAGGGTGGTTGGACCCGATGAGGCTTGCCTACGTATCTCACATCCGGTGAGAATCAAACCGGCGTAGTTCGGGCAGATTGGGAATGGAGTAAACTAACTCTTTTTTATAAAACTCAAACCATGGATCTTTAAGGCAAAAGAAAAATATTTTTGATTTTTTGATTTTTTTTTAATTTTTTCTTTTGGAATTTTCTAAAAAAAAATGCTTTAAAAGAAGAAAGGAATTTTGTTTTGGATTTTTGATTTTGATTTTATTTTTGAAAGAAAAACTTCTGAAAATTCCTTTTGTTTGATTTGAACTTTGGGAATTTCAAAAGTAAAAAGAAAATATTTTTTGTTGGAGTTTTTCAATTGTTTTCTCTTTTTCAAAGGAAAAAAAGAAAATATTTTTGGATTTTGAATGTAAACTCTTAATTTTCGAAAGAGGGACTTCTTTAAGAAAAAATGTTTTGAATTTCTGAGCTTTTATTTATTTACAAAAGTACTTCTAAAGAAAAGCAAAAATATTTTGGACTTCAATTTTTCAAAATTTTTATTGACATTTACAAGAAAAAGACTTCTAAAGAAGGAAAAAGAGTATTTTTTGGATTTTTGTTTCTTTTTTTTTTATTTTTGGAAAAAAAATACTTCAAAATGAAGGAAACCTGTATTTTTGGATTTTGATTTTTATTGATTTTTCTTGTTATTTCATGAAAAACATTAGAAAGAAGGAAACCATTTTTTTGAGTTTAAAAACTATTTTCTCTTTTTTTGAATTTTCTAAAGAAAGATTTTTAATGGAGGAACTAAAAGAAAATATTTTTTGGATTTTTGTTTTGAAAAGTGGGGCCGGAACCGATGAGGTTTGCCTACGTATCTCACTTCCGGTGAGAATCAGACCCGCGTAGTTCGGTCAGATTTGCCAAAATCAAAACTATTTTGAACAACAAATTTCTTTCTATGTTTTTCTTGTTTTTTCTTGCAAATATTTCTTCTCTTTTCCATTTTTCATTTTTCAAAAATCCGGCAGCATTTCGGTACTATTTGGCATTGGTTTTTCTCAAAAGGTCACCCTCACTTAATCCTAACACTGCTTATTTTCTCACTTTTTCTTCATTTAGACAAGCCGGTCAACATGCAAAGCCGAGCAGATAAATGCGCAAGTAGCACGTAAGATGCATCAGGATGGTCAATTCATTTGAGGTCACCTGTCCTAGACGGACCCAACCCCTGTGTTGAGTCCCCTAAGTCAAATGCACATGATGCAAACAAGCGTCCTACTAGGGATCCGGCATGAGGTTTTGTTCTTCTAGGTTTAAACCCTAGGTTTATTGGTCTAGACCGTGTACCCGAGCGGACAACTCGAGTCGAGGAGGGGGCTACATACCGGGGACCCGCAAGATCGTCCGGCTTAGTAACTTGTCCGAGCCTCTTTCTTATTTCAGGGTATGACACTAACAGAATAGGGAGTCTCAACCAGTAAGCACATCCCCGGAGGTGAGAAGAGAAGGGTTTCGGCACAGTTTATATACAGTTCAGATAATATCAAAGCGGTAACGCATTTAGCACATTTAGCAGGGAACATGTAGAAAAATCAGATAAAGCCAAATATAACAATTGTACTAAGCTCGAATTCTTGAACCCTGAATCGACATTCTGGGTTCGTATCCCCAGCAGAGTCGCCAGAGCTGTCACACCTCCTTTTTACACACCTACCCCGAAGGATAAATGTATAAGGGAGTTTTTCCATTTAAAGTGACATTATTCGAAATGGGATTATTTATTTGTTTCAGAGTCGCCACTTGGGATAAGATTGGCTTTTGGTGTCCCAAGTCACCGGTTTAATTTTGAATCCCAAATCGAAGAAAAATTTCGACTTCCCAATTGGAGTCTGCGAACCAGAAATTCTGAATAAGGAATTCTGTTGACCCGAGGGAAGGTGTTAGGCACCCCCAGATCCCGTGGTTCTAGCACGGTCGCTTAAATTATTATAAATGGCTAAAAATCTGATTTTTATACATGTTTTCACTTATGTGCTTTTTAACTTTAAACCGCTTTTATTATTATTTTTTAAGAGAATTGCAACGTCGTGAAAACGCGTCTCGAACCACGTCACATAAATGCACCCGCGGTTTTTGACACATTTCGACTTCGTTGAGATTTGGATTTGGGTCACATAAATGTGCACCCGAGTTTAAGAAAGTAATATTATTAAATGTCGGGCCTAAAACAGCTAGCGTATTATTAACTTTGCGGGAGGCCATGAAATTCGCTAAATGGCACGTCCCAAATTCTAAGGATTTTAATAAAGCATTTAAAGAGGGCCCCGCAGTTTATGCATTTTGTTTGGCGAGGATCATCTTATTTTATTATTTTAAGGCCAGCTTAAAGCAAACTACAGTTTTCTATTTATTTTTTGTCTCTAATAATAAAGGAGAAGTCCTAACTAATTAATATTGTTTAGGAACTATTGTATTTGGGGTCTATGAGTTCATGCAAATTCAAACTTCAACCAGCTTGGGCCTTGAACACATCCCGTCAAAAGAATTAAAGTCCAAGTAGCATAAGGTTGGCCAGTCACAGGCCTGGATTTAGGTCCAAACGGATATATATTTAAGACAAAAGCTGGGCCGTCTGTGATAACACTAGCCCAAACTGTCCGAAAACGGATCGTCAAACCCTGACTGTTAAACCACACTAAGCCTCAATTCCATTTGAACAAACATCTCTGAGATCGTTTTAGGTTATTCAAAACGTATTCAACAATTTGTAGTCGAGGAAAAGCAAAATTCTCCTTTCAATTTAATGAAACATTGAGCACTAGAAGTCCAGTTTAAGACTCAGATTGTTTTACTTAATTAGCTATTGGGGAATTCATGGGTATCACTAAAGGTGTAATAATCACACTCATACTATGAAAACGCTACTAATTATGTGTTCTACTACATCACACAGATATGAGGCGATTCATAAATCATCTATCAACCTCGCATGAGACTAATTGTCACCAATGTTCAACTTGAAGTGACCACATGAATCTGGTACATAACAGTTTGTACAGTCTATTTAATACAAAACAAGCAAAACTTAAACAGTGTTGATGAATTAAATGCTGAATATACAGGTTTGGACATAAACTAAATCAGAATTTAATTTTTCTAAATAGCTTCATTCTTCATAAATTCATTTCTGCACATTTTCAGCTCACAGTCATCGAATATACAGATGTGTACCTGGAGAACAGAATGTAGCGAGAAGGAGAAGAAGTTAGCAACAGCAAAGCAGGCAGCAATGTGTGGAGTTCAAACAGCAACAATCACACTCCGATTTAACCCAGAAATGAGTCAGGAGTCCAGAAATAATTCAAAATCAAACCAAAATCAGGAAATGATCCACCAGCAAATCGAATGAAACAAAATGAGCTTGAAATGACCCAAATCTACTGGATATAACCCCAATACACTCGACAAACAACCCAGGCACGATCAGAAAACTCCAACAATCAAAACTCGAACCAAACAATGCAAATCCACACTACGACTTGAAGCTGAGCTAACATTGCAATGAAACAGTAGTATATTTTAGGTTTTTGGTTTCCTATTGTTTTTGGGTTTTGTATGTTGAATTTCAGATTGAAAACTGGAAATTATAAGAAGAATGCTATTTATTTTTTTTTTGGCTG
The DNA here is from genome assembly GCF_001879085.1 of Nicotiana attenuata. Lineage (NCBI taxonomy): Eukaryota > Viridiplantae > Streptophyta > Magnoliopsida > Solanales > Solanaceae > Nicotiana > Nicotiana attenuata. Next base: position 81,395,841 of record NC_031990.1, read on the forward strand.
GAATCTCTGGGATTTCTTAGGCTAAAAGCTAAAAGAACCTCCTCCTCAAAGCAATTCAATGCCTATTTATAGGCAAACCAAAAATGCTGGAAACTTCTCTCACTTACCCTCCCCTAAATAAGACCTAAATGTGCCCACATGTGACCTCCCCAGTATAATTTTATTCCTGTTTGCTGATTCCCCAAACTGCCCTTACCCCTTCCCTGAACTAAAACAAGTAATTAACTGCCCTAATTCCCTTTTGTTTCTACCATTAACCCTACACCAAACAATCGAGCCAAATACTTCTACCCAAAACTAAAATCCGGCCAATAGACTAATCAAGACTAAAACATAATCAAACTAATCTAAAGATCAAGAAACAATTATAAGCAAAACATGACTAAAATAACAGTAAAAATCAGAAGTTAAACATTAATAAGCTAAACCCTAAAATTCAACATGCAGAATAACAGAAAATGATAAAGAAATTAATTAACAAAAATGAAAGAAAAGAAACTTACTAATAATAAGAACTCCGGCCAGCCGCCGACGTCCGAATCTTTCAAGATTTTTGACACGTAACATCCCTAACCATGTGTTTTCACAAGAAAACACCTGGTTAAGGATATTACGGTCCAAAATCACAAAGATTTTGGGTTAGGGTTCTTGGCCGGAAAATTTAAAAAAAA
>NC_031990.1:81400251-81436432 GCF_001879085.1 Nicotiana attenuata
AAAAAACAATTTATTCACGACTAGCTACTAAGCTAACTACAAAAAAAAAAACAAATTTACTTTCTAAAAAAAAACTAAAGACTAATCCCTTAAGAAAGTTGTCACGCCATCCATCATAGGGAAAAGTCACCCGGTTCAACACAAGTAAATTCCTTGGAAAAGAACTGCGGTAGAAAGAAAAACCAAGGAGTTACCTTAATACTAAAAAAAACTTGAAAAAAAAATTGACCAAAAATTTAAACACAAAATAAATAAAAACAAGAAAAATAGAAACTAACAAGGAATTACTAATACATGAACAATGTTTACCAATCTACACAAGTTCAAAACCACTCAAAAACAACAACTTCATGTTCCACAAAACGAAAACTACATGTTCCACACATATTCATCATATAGGAGCCACCCCCAACCGAGAATATTGCATTGTCCCCAATGCAACTATACAAAACAAGTCAAAATGAAAGAGGTGCTCCTTGAATGGCATCACTCGTCACTAGAGGTACTGGGAGCTGCAAGCTCAAAGTCATCTTCCTCAGCCTCGTCCGGTCCAAAAAACTTCCTCAAAGTATTCATGATCTTTGTGAGGAACTTGCTTTTCTTCTTTTCATATTCCCTTTGCTTCCGCTGCCTCCTTTTAATCTTCCCCAGCTTGGACTTGATGGCCTGTTGCTCCTTAGAAAGGTCGAATAAGGTTGGAACCTTTCCTGGGCCAGCTGGACCTGCAGAGGTGCCCTCTCCGGATGATCCATAAGGAAGACCAGCTACAAGCTGGCGTACCTGTGTATCCATGCCATAAACCTGCCTAGAGATATACCTGAGAGTAAGAGGTCCCTGCTCAAGTGGTGTGATAGCTGTGGAAGTCCCAGTGGAATCTGCAGGAGTGTCAGGTATCTTAGTGATGTTGTCTGTGAACTGGCCAAAGGTGGGAGATGCTACATTAATCTTCCTTTTCTTCTGTGCAGCTCCTGTTCCCTTTCTCAGCAGTGGGTGGATGAGCTTCTCCGGGTTCTTTTCCTTTTCTGTAGGCTTGGGCACCACCCCTGCATCATTGCATAATTGGGTGATCAGGGATGGGAAGAATAAGCTCTTGGTCCGTTCTGCTACCACCTCTGCTATCTCATCGGCAATGAGTTGCCCTACGTTCACCGGTATACCCTCCATGATAGCACAGATCACTCTTGCCTTCTGAAGTGTCACCTCTGTCTCATTTTTTGAAGGCATGATGCGAGCACAGATAATGGAGAGCCAAGTCTTGGCCTCCGAAGTGAATTCTGAAGACTCGATCCTGGAGTGATTCTTTATCCAGTTTGGCACCTGTCCACCATGCAAATGAGTGATAAACCACTGGGTACCATCTCCTGAGCTCGATCCCTGTACATCTGATTGTTAGCATTTTTGAGATTGTAGTGCGCATTGATCAGCTCTGGACTAAAACGGACTTCTTTGCCTCTGACAGTAGCCACCAACTCATTATTGAAGTCCGTCTCTACAGCATTCGCATAAAATTCTCTGACGACTTCATGGTTGGCTGGCCTGGGCTCTTCTTCAAAGCAAACCGATCCACTTGTGATTAATCTCCCATGGAACTCGGGCCATCAGCTTTCAAGGTTGGTCAGGAGGATGCCTCTTTCCCTAATCATGCTTTTGGATAGTTGCTTGTCATAGCGTTGAGAGCATCTAAGGGATGAGAATGTGTCAGCATCAAAATAATGCTCTGCAGCAGCTTGTTTGGCATATTGTTGCACATTTTCATTTGTTGCCGGATCCATTTTAGAGCTCAAAGTGCCTACAAAAAGGGTATACATGTCAAACAACCATATGGGCACTTACATCATTGCATTTAGAGGTAATTAGGCCAAAGAAACAAATTAAAAAGCTTTTGGAACAAAATTGGTGAAGCTACTGGTTTGCTGACTGGGAGCTAATGAATCGCGATCGCAAAAAGGGGCACGCGATCGCGAAGAAGGAAAGCGTGTGAAGTCCTGCGATCGCAGATCAGTCCACGCGATCGCGAAGAAAAAAGTTGGCCTTCAACTGAGCTTACGCTATGCGATCGCAAAAAGTTATCCGCGATCGCCATGTGCTTTTTAGACCTTCAGCAGGAATAGACCTACGCGATCGCGAGGGTCTTCTTCCTCGCCTAGTACCAGTTTACTTAGGCACTTCATCGAACAGGTGGTATGCTTCATTTTACTCAGCCATTTCAGGCCACCATATCATGAATTTTTACCCCAAAATTTCATAGATCTTCACTCTAACTCTCAACCAAACTCACACAGCAAGCAAGCACACAAAATGAACCCAACAATGACCTTTTACACAGTAAACAAAACTTCAAGCCCTAAAATTCGAAAATAGGGCTGCCCATCCTCTAATTCACCATAATAATTGAAATTAAAACTGAGCAAGGAGGTGGGAATTGACATACCTGGAGGATAATGAAGGATTGATGCAATGGAATTGAAGCAAAGTTGATAGGACTGATTCAGGGGTTTAGGGGAGTAGGGGAGTTTTGTTCTTTGTTTGGGTGAAAATGGGCGTGAGAGGATACCTTCCAGTGGTTTTGCACTTAAAAACTTACCATTCATCACGATCGCGTGGAAAACAGTGCGTTCGCGTAGAACGAAATGGCCAAAAGGCTGCGATCGCGTTAGCATTACTGCGATCGTGTAAACACAAGAAAGTTCTCATTCAATACGAACACGTACCTATTCCTCCGATCGCGATGCTTTGCATTTTTCTGCAATTTTCTGCAGCTACTGGTTTGTGGCTGCCCGGTCACCCCGACCTGCTCAAATCAACTCCAAAAATTTTGAAACTTGGCAGATTGGTTAGAAAAAATATAATAAGCTATTCTAAAAAAAGAATTTTAAAAACGACCAAAAATTTTGAAAATGATGGTTTGCCTCCCACCAAGCGTCGCATTTAACGTCGTGGAACTACACACGTCAACTTTACCACTTTTCTCGCCATTTGGATGATATGAACTGGGCACCTAGCTTGGAATCAAGCTTGTGACCACGAGCGATGGGGGGTGGTAAGTCGATGATCAAGCCAAGCCTTAAATTCTTCATTTTGCACTTCTTGGCTCTCATGTGAGGGATGTCATTTTGCTTTCTTGTTCCCTCAAACTGTAAAATGTATGGTATGAGTTTTTCCTCCTCGCAATCCTCCATTGATTCGTGTAGTTCAACTTCCATATCACCACACAATTCCAATGTTGAAAAATGCTTGGAATGTGACTTCAAACCTTCACTTTGCAATTTTTCTCGTATTTTGACATCCACTTTTTCCCCCGGATTAGAGTCAATCTCAACCAGATTTTCATTTACGCCGGTTGACTCTAATTCCATATTTTTCTCGGCATCATTAACACTCATGGAGTCGGTTGGCAGATGTTCAATTCTTGAATCCTCAAAGTAAAGCTCACTTTCTTCCTCGGAATTGGACTCTTCTTGGCTTTCTTCCACACTCTCAAGTTGGTGGGCATAGTGAGCCTCAACCAATATTTTCATTTGAGCTTCCAAAGCGCGGATATGTACATCATTGTGAGTCAAGCCTTGTTTCAAGTCCTTGAGTGCAAAGTTGTGCTTCTCCTCATTTTCAAGAATGGTCTCCAACATGAGCATCATCTTCTCATTTTGAGCATTTGAGAGTTCTTCTTTGTTTTGATCAAGCGCCAAGGAAGGATTTTCGGCTTCCGCATCTAAGAAAAGTTCTTGGCTATCATTAACTTCCGAGGCTTTTTGAACCTCTAAAGTTTCAAGAATTTCTCCCATTTGTGAGTGCAACCTTGAAAGTGCCAAGTCATTTTGGAGACTATTCTCCAAAAGCTCCTCCAAGGCACGTTGTTCTTTGTTTTCTCCTTCAAGTAAGCACTCGAACATGAGCTTGAACTCTCCATTTCGACCATGCTCAACTTCTTCCACTTCCATAGCCCTATAATTTTCATCACAAAAAGTAGAATCATCATAGCGGGGGCTTGGGGAAGGGAAGGACAAATAAGCACAATCATCCCAATGACCATTTTGAAAACCACACTTATCACAAATACTCCACTCATGGGTTTGAGATTGTGCGCACAATCCACCCCCGGGAGAATTTAAACAATTTTGCCACGAGTGTGGTCCTCCACAATAAGGACAAGGGTCATCAAAGTATGAACAACTACCATCCGACCGATTTTCATTACATGATGCCATTTTTCAAAAATAAGAAAAATAAACAAGAAACAAACAAGAAAAATAAACCAAGGTAAGAAAAATAATTACACAAATATTCACAAGTTTGGACCAAAGCACTTACGCTTATTTCTCAAACAACCTAAATTACGCCAAATTGTTCCCCGGCAACGGCGCCAATTTTGGTGAAGTCCAAATCCACTACTAAAAAGTAAATGGACACGGTCGCATGCAATATAATTTACCCAACTATGAGCCGGGGTCGATCCCACTGAGAACAATATGTAGGCGATTAGGAATGTAAGAGAATTATCACTTATCGTGCAATGCCAAACACAAAGAATTTGGTTTTTGGAAAATGTTTATAACTAAATGCGAAAATTTAAACTAACCTAGAAAGCAAGTAAAATGATCAATGGCTACAAGGATGAATGCATCGGGAATTACACTCAAGTAACGATCCAATGTATTTCACGATTTTACAAATATGAGCGAGTTTATGTTAATTAGCCACGGCTAATTAGCTTCTTCCGAAGACTAACAAGACTTCCTAATTGAATTATCCCTAAAACAATTAAGAGATTAAGCACTCCCGGATATGGCTACAAGTAGTTCAATCCTATCCCTAGGTAGAATCTATAAAATGAGGGTTAACGCCTCAAGTTCTTGTTAATTAATCTTTCCCAACCCCAAATTATCTTTTCCAAAATTAATTCGGAGTTAATGGGCGAGTCCTAGGGTTAGCTAATCCCTTTGGAAACATTAAAGAACAAGAATAATTAAAGAAACAATAACTCACTTCATAAAAGGATAAAAATCATTCAATACATAAGCACAACAAGGTATTTAATCCACACTTTAAACAAGAATATTTCCATAAACTAGATTCAAGTGTTGGATAAAATACTACACACTTAGATATACAATAGAAAGCAAGGAAATGAAGAAATAAACATAAATAGGTAAGAAATCCTTAACCACAAGCTTCAAATCTTCAAGACCCAAGTGTGTGTGCAAAACCCTAGCTTCCACCTTGTTCTCTCTAAGTCTAAGAACTCAAATATGCTAAAGATGTCCAGATATTCCCAAAGATATCTTACAAATGAGCTAAGTCGGGTATTAAATGGTTTGGGGATCAAAAACGAGAAATTCCATTTCTGCCCAGATTTCGCCCAGTTTTAATGAATCGCGATCGCGTAACAAGGATTACGATCGCGGAGAGTGAATATGATGACTACTGCGATCGCGTAAAGGATCCTGCGTTCGTGTAGAACATTTCCTGGGCATTTGCTACTTTCTTCATCGCGTTCGCGGAATCAGCCACACGATCGCGATACATATTTGCTCAGCCTAATGCGATCGCGTTCCTATGTTTGCGATCGCGAAGGGTATTTGGAAGCAGTTTATTTTCACCATTTTTGCACATTTTGACTTGGTTTCTTCTGTTTCTTCTCCAAATCACATGACACCTGAAAATTGCCAATAAACCTCAGAAAATGTCCTAGTTTCCTACCAAAATTATGCAAAAGTTTAAATATTAAGAGGAGATAAGTTGGTAAAATACCAACTTATCAGTCAACCAACAAAACGCTCAAAATCCGACACCTCCTCATAACACACAAAACAAACAAAATCCTCCCGTACCTCATCAGTATACTACACCTTCTCAAAATTCTAATCCTCCACCAGTACCGACCCCTTCACAACATCACCACCATCCGACTCAGTATCACAAACCACCCACCTACCACACTCCTCAAAATGCACCACAACCTACCCCTGATCCACAAAACTCAACCAACGACCACCACTATGCCCAAATTCCGGGAGTCCATCAAAGCAACCCTATATACGTGGAAACCTTACCCACACTCCACAACAAACCCTATACATACCTGAATCCGCCGAGAAGGACTTTCTTATCAAGAACATGGCGGAAGAACTCAAGAAACTTACTAGTCGAGTCCAAGGTGTTGAAGGTGGCAAAGGCATCGAAGGTTTGAATTATGAGGATTTGTGTATTCAGCCGGACGTAGAGCTACCAGAGGGTTACAAACCTCCTAAGCTTGAAATGTTCGACAAGACAGTTGATCCAAAGGTACACTTGAGAACATATTGTGACAAGCTCGTAGGGGTTGGTAGAGATGAAAGAGTGCTCATGAAGCTGTTCATGAGGAGCCTCACTGGAGACGCCCTGTCCTGGTACATCAGTCAAAACCCGAAGAAATGGGTTAACTGGGTAAGCATGGCATCAGATTTTATGGATCGGTTCAAGTTCAATACAGTCTCCTATATCCAGAATCTTAAGAAGAAGCCAACAAAAACTTTCCGCGAGTGTGCTACTCGATGGAGATCAGAAGCTGCTAAAGTAAGGCCAACACTGAAAGAAGAACAGATGAAGAAGTTCTTTGTCCGAGCCCAAGACCCACAATACAATGAAAGGTTGATGCTTATTGAAAACCATAAGTTCTCCGATATCATCAAACTGGGAGAAAGAATAGAGGAAGGAAATAAAAGCAGAATGGTGACAAATTTTGAGGCACTACTGGCTACAAACAAAGCCTTGCAGTCGGGAGGTATCTCTAAGAAGAAAGAAGTTGGTGCACTGATGGTAGCCTAAGGTCCGAAGTCTCCTCTTACATACCAAACACCTCCACTCATATATCAGCCTTCACCCCCTAGATACCAACAACCTGCTGCCACCTACCTATTACTGATCACATCGATCAGTTGTATGAGAGACTGAAGGTTGCCGTTTATGTCACTCCTATTCCCGCCCTTGCCATGGAAAACTCCTCCCAGTGGGTTAATCCAAACAAGACATGTGGTCATACTATTGATGAATGTCGCACTTTGAAGGATAAGATCCAGACGCTAATTGACACAAGGGTTATACAAGCAAAAGAGGCCGCACCTAATGTCCACAACAATCCTCTCCTAGATCACAGGGGCGAGGGGGTAAATGTGATCGAAACTGATGAATAATGGGATCCGGAAGGATCAATTGGACTCATTCATGAAGGGGATGAACCTAAAATACTTCCAGTCACTCTCACACCTATTATAATGCAGATTCAGTCATCGATTGAGGTTGAAATAGCCATGCCAACTCCATTTGAGGTTAAGGCAACAACGCCCTCAGTCGCACCAACCCCGTTTGAAGTGGAAGTAACCACACCCTTCACTGTGACGGTAGCACCTAACCCCTCTTATCACTCTAAAGCTATACCTTAGGACTATGCTGCAGAGGCGAGAAGGAAAGGAAAGGGGAGGATGGAAGAAACCGGTGCACCACAAGGTATGTCCAGGACTGGCAGGGTTTACACGCCCGAGCATTTGGGAGGAACAAGTAAAGAAGCCTCTCCTGAGCAGCCTATCATTGAAACTGGCCCATACGATCTTTGGAGAAAGGTGCAAGCAAGAGAGTATTCTGTGGTTGATCATCTGAACAAAACCCCTGCTCAGATATCCATTCTATTGCTACTACAGAATTCTCAGGCGCATAGGAATGCATTGATAAAAGTGTTGAACGAAGCCTATGTATCCAATAATATCATTAGTGGAGAAATGGCTAATATGGTAGGGCAAGTATTAGAAAGCTACAAGATCACTTTTCACGACGACGAATTGCCGCTCGAAGGACTGAGTCACAACAGAGCATTGCATATCATGGTACAGTTTGAGGACAAATTCATTGCCATATTCCGAATAGATGGGGGTTCGAGTCTCAGCATTTTTCCGTTGACTACTTTGAAGAGGTTGGGTAAAGGTTTGCATGAGATACGAGCAAGAACTATGAATGTGAAAGCATCCGATGGGTCCCAAAGGTCCACAATTGGGGAGATCAACCTATGTTTGCAAATGGGCCTGGACTTGGTTTGACGTTGAATTTCAAGTATTGGACATATCCATCACATACAATTTGCTATTGGGACGACCTTGGATACATGCTGTTGGGGTTGTAGCCTCCACTCTACACCAGGCCGTAAAGTTTGAATGGAACCATCAGGAAGTAATCATCCACGGGGATGGGAGTAATCCCATTTATACCAATCAAACTGTTCTGGTTGTCGAAAATAGAAGGAAGTTGGGTGGAGAAACATACCATCCCATTGAGCGCGTCAATGCAATTAAGAAAGACAAATGGTGAAGTAATAAGATTGAATGCATATTGTCATGGACAGGGTATGAACCCGGCAAGGGTCTCGGCAAGAATCTCCAAGGGATCACCAAACCGATACAGCTAAAGCGTCACGACACAACTTCTGGGCTTGGGTATGAATACATCTGGCACGAGTATCAGAATTAGTCGCCATCATGGCGCGGTCCTTATTACCCTCTTGAACAGCCAATACCGCATGTGCACCAGACATTTCAACAGACTGTTGTGATATGGGGATCTAAAGAAGATGAGGCTTTAGCTGGCCTGAGGAATCTATTTTTGGACGATGAAGACATGGATTGCAATGCAATAGTTAAGGAGGAGGAGGAGGAAGACCTTACAATTAAGACCGTGGGAAAGGGAACTGTTCTCAAGAACTGGATTGCTACACCGTCCTGGGCCCGTCGAGTTCCTAGCATTATTATTACTTATCCAGATGAACCGACGACCGTGACATGTAATGAGACAATGCAACATAAGGATAGTGATTTAGAGGAAGTAGAAGAAAAAGATATAATACTTGAGTAAATTGTCAAAGAGGTGGAAAATTTTGAGAATAAGCCTAAGTCCAATTTGGACGAAATCAAGATAGTCAATTTGGGAGATTTTGAAACAGTCAAAGAAACTCGCATAAGCATTCACCTGTCACCATCAGAGAAAGAAGAGTACACCCGTCTCCTGAAAGAATATGAAGATATCTTTGCATGGTCTTATCATGATATGACTGGTTTGAGCATATCTATAGTGGCTCATACACTACCTACCAATCCGATGTGTCTGCCTGTAAAGCAGAAACTCAGAAAGTTCAAGCCGAATATGAGTCTCAAAATCAAAAAGGAATTCACCAAGCAGATCAAAGCTAAGGTTCTCAGAGTGGTCGAATACCCTACTTGGTTCGCTAACGTTGTGCCAGTTCCGAAGAAGGATGGGAAGGTCAGAGTATGTGTCGACTATCGGGATTTAAATAGAGCAAGTCCCAAAGATGATTTCCCGCTGCCTAATATACACATACTGATCGAAAACTGTGCCAAGCATGAACTCTAATCCTTTGTGGATTGCTTCGCGAGATATCATCATATCTGGATGGATGAAGAAGATGCCGAGAAAACAGCCTTTATCACTCCGTGGGGGATGTATTATTACAAATGATGTCGTTTGGCCTGAAGAATGCTGGAGCCACTTATATGAGAGCTATGACGACTATTTACCATGACATGATTCACAAAGAAATAGAGGTGTACGTGGATGACGTTATCATCAAATAAAGAAGAAGTGCGGGTCATATAGCAGACTTGAGGAAATTCTTTAATCAGCGTCGAAGGTACAATCTGAAACTGAATCCTGCAAAGTGTGCCTTCGGAGTCCCTGTTGGAAAATTGCTAGGCTTCATCGTCAGTCGTCGAGGGATTGAACTAGACCTGTAAAAGGTCAAAGCTATCCAGGATTTGCCACTGCCAAAGAACAAGAAAGATGTAATGAGCTTCTTGGGGCGTCCAATTACATCAGCCACGTCATAGCACGATCGGCCGTGATCTGTGAGCCGATTTTCAAAATGCTGAAGAAAGATGCTGCAACAAGTTGGACTGAAGAATGTCAAAAAGCTTTCGACAAAATCAAGGAATACCTGTCCACACCACCAGTCCTGGTCCCGGTGGAACCTGGTAGAGCTTTGCTACTCTATCTGTCCGTACCGGATGAAGCTTTCGGTTGTGTCTTGGGACAACACGACGAGACAGGAAGAAAGGAACATGCCATATATTATCTGAGTAAGAAGTTCACACCCTACAAAGAACGGTATTCTTTGCTGGAACGTACCTACTGCGCCCTGACGTGGATAACTCAGAAATTGAGGCATTACTTTTGTGCCTACACTACATATCTCATATCAAGGATGGATCCTCTAAAATACATTTCCTAAAAACCCATGCCTACAGGGAAACTAGCAAAATGGAAGATACTGTTGAGTGAATTTGATATTGTCTATGTGACTCAGAAAGCAGTCAAAGGACAAACTTTAGCAGATCATCTCGCAGAAAATCCCGTAGGAGGAGAATACGAACCACAGAAAATGTATTTTCCCGATGAAGAAGTATCATTTGTAGGAGAAGATATCACCGAAACTTACGATGGTTGGAGAATGTTCTTAGACAGGGCTGCAAATTTCAAAGGAGTGGGTATTGGAGTTGTTTTGGTGACAGAGACAGGTCAACATTATCCGGTATCAACACAACTTAGATTTTCATGCACCAACAATATGGAAGAATACAAGGCTTTCATCTTGAGGCTCAATTGGGCCATTGATATGAATATCAAGGAATTGTTGGTAATTGGTGATTCAGACCTTCTGGTACATCAGGTTCTAGGAGAATGAGCTACAAAGCATACCAAAATACTACCATATCTATATCATGTGCAGGAGTTGATGAAGAGGTTCACAAAGATAGAGTTCAAACATGTTCCGAGAATACAGAATGAGTTCGTAGACGCACTGGCCACTTTGTCCTCTATGATACAGCACCCAGACAAGAATTCATCGACCCTATTCCAGTGAGAATTCATAATCAACCAGCTTATTGCGCTCATGTCGAAGAAGAGACAGATAGGAATCCGTGGTTCCATGAAATCAAGGAATACTTGGCAAATGGATCCAGAACATGCAAATCATACTCAGAAACGCATACTCCGAAGATTATCCAACCATTTCTTCTAAAGTGGAGGAATTCTTTACAGAAGGACTCCAGACCTAGAGTTATTATGGTGCGTCGATGCCAAAGAAGCTTCCAGACTGCTCGAAGAGATACACACCGGAACTTGCGGACCACACATGAACGCTTTCGTTTTAGCCAAGAAGATATTGAGAGTAGGATATTTTTGGATGACTATGGAAATGGATTGCATCAGGTATGTCCAAAAGTGTCGCCAGTGTCAAATACAAGCAGATATGATACGGGTACCACCAAATGAACTCAATGCAACAATTGCACCTTGGCCTTTTTCCGCTTGGGGAATGGATGGCATCGGTCTGATCAAGCCTGCCGCTTCAGACGGGCACAGGTTCATTTTAGTGGCCATAGACTACTTCACAAAATGGGTTGAGGCTGCATCTTACAAGGCTGTAACTAAGAAAGTCATTGTAGATTTTGTCAGAGATCGTATTGTTTGCCGATTCGGGGTGCCAGAATCGATCATCATCGACAACGCCGCTAACCTCAACAATGACTTAATGAAAGCTATGTGTGAAACCTTTATAATCAAGCATAAGAATTCCACAACATAAAAACCTCAAATGAATGGAATTGTGGAGGCCGCCAACAAGAACATCAAGAAAATTCTAAGGAAAATGGTAGACAACCACAAGCAATGGCACGAGAAATTACCAATTACCTTATTGGGATATCGTACCACAGTCTGCAGATCAACCGGAGCAACTCCCTACATGTTGGTCTACGATACGGAAGTTGTCATTCCTGTCGAAGTCAAAATTCCTTCTTCGAGAATTATACAAGAAGCAGGACTCAGTGATGCATACAAAGTCGTTATGAACAATTAGCTCTTATTTACGGGAAAAGAATGAATGCGGTATGCCATAGTCAACTTTATCGGAATAGAATGTCCAAAGCTTTCAACAAAATGGTCAGACCCAGACAGTTCGCACCGGGGCAGCTGGTGCCGAAGCGGATCTTTCCGCATCAAGACGAAGCCAAAGGGAAATTTTCACCTAATTGGCAAGGGCCTTATATGGTTCACAGGGTACTAACAGGAGGAGCACTCATACTTGCAGAAATGGACGGAGAAATTTGGCCAAAGCCTATCAATTCAGACGCAGTCAAAAGATACTATGTTTAGGATTGTTTGCATTTCTTCATTTGATGTAACTGAACTATGCTTGACTTGATTCCCGTTTAAGAGGGGATATGTAGGCAGCCCTGTGGGTTCGGTCACATCTTAATAAAATCTTCATTTTCCCCATGGTCAGAAATTGGGGCAAAACTTTGAGGAGGGCCCTCAAAATTCCGGAGCAAGTCCAGCCAACTTCGTCATATGCAAAACATTCAAAGAATCGCCTATTAAACTGGGACAGAATTTTGAGGAGGACCCTCAAAATTCTAGTACAAAGGTCAGAATGTCTCTAAAGTGTCACAGTCATTGGTTCATCTAATTTACCTGATATCGCATACTACTATTTTTAAATAACTATATTTATTAAAGTGCTTGCATATTTTTTTGAAAACATTATTTCTATGGCAGCCAGATGTTACCCAGGGTAACTCAAACAGGATCTCCAGAGCAAAGCAAAGCAAAGCAAGCAGGAGAAGGAATGAACCAACCTTCCCCGCAAAACTCACAATTTTTCTTCGGATGCAGGCACAATGAACATAAAAGGAGTATTCGCAAGTATACATATATATCAAAATCACTATCTTCATAACGACAAGGCTGCCAAACGCAAACATGTCTCCAAATAAGAAAATATTCTGCTATCACTCATTATTCTTCCTTGCTTGAGACTAAGCATTGTCTCCCTTCCTTGCATGAGGCTAAGATCTGCCTCCTCAATTGCATAAGTCTAAGCATTGCCTTTCCATTGCATGAGACTAAGCATTGTCTCCCTTCCTTGCAGGAGGCTAAGCCCTGCCTCCTCAATTGCATAAGGATAAGCACTGCCTTTCCCTACATGAGACTAAGCCCTGTCTCCTTTTCTTGCATGAGGCTAAGCATTGCCTCCCCAATTGCATAAGGCTAAGCACCGCCTTTCCTTGTATAAGACTAAGCTCTGCCTTTCCTCGCATGAGACTAAGCAGTGTCTCCCCTTGCATGAGGCTAAGCATTACCTTCCCAATTGCATAAGGCTAAGCACTGCCTTTCCTTGCATAAGGCTAAGCACTACCTTTCCTTGCATAAGACTAAGCTCTGCCTTTCCTCGCATGAGACTAAGCACTATCTCCTCCCTGCATGAGGCTAAGCATTGCCTCCCCAATTGCATAAGGCTAAGCACTGCCTTTCCTTGCATCGAGACTAAGCATTATCTCATCTCCTTTGCATGAGGCTAAGCATTGCCTCCCCAATTGCATAAGGCTAAGCTCCGCCTTTCTTTGCCTAATACCGAATGCTACGCTACTTGAAATCTAGCACTATTTTGCCTTCCCAGGGCTAAGATCTGTCTTAATCTTATGCAAGACTAAGCTCTTTCTTGTTTCACTCCTTATATGACCCAGCATCATATATTTGCATTTTATGATCTGAAACATCGCCATTTTTGTCCAAAGGCGTCATAGTCTGAAGGCATCATCCTCATAGCCGGAAGACACCATTCCATGGCCCGAGAATCTCTCAATATTGCACATTATTATTCAAAGGCTTCATGGTTCAGAGGCACCATTCTCATGGCCCAGAACATCATTTCATGACCTGCGAATCCCTTACCACACGATTCATGGCCCGGGACATCATGGTCTAAGGACATCATCCTCACCGTCCAAAGACAATCTCCATGGTCTAAAGGGAATTTGCATCATATTTAAATTCTCACAATAATCCATATATATTTGCATGCATCGTGTTTTAAGTTTTGTAGGTAATCCAGGAAGTAATCGTTCTTCAAACGGGAGCAACCTTCGCTCTGGTTTCCGTTCATAACGTTCACATTCTGCAAATGTTCTAAACGTAACCGACTATCATCAATTTCCGCTTCTTACTCTATGGCTATTCAGATACTTGCTCTATAACACATCCGTTACGTTTTAGATTCACATTCATAACTCCGCATAAATCCATTCGATACTATCCTTCCCAAAAGAACCTTTTCCGAAATGTACAAATGTTCCTATAACAACTCCATCGGTTTCGTTCACCGTTAGATCCAGAACTACATGGCCTGATTCCTGTAAAACCAGGGATATGTAGGCAACTTGGGAACCGGAGTTCGGCCTCTATTTATAAAATCATCCTCAAAATCAGCCATCATTTCTTTACTCGATAATTCTTCTATCATTCCCGGGTAAAGAGAGGCAGCTGTTGATACCCAATTTCTCTCAGAATTCTTAATTCTATATATATACTTTAAAAATAGTATATTTGCATCATCATTTAGTTCATAAACCTATACAGACATTTTCTATATTTTTCCATAATTTTTAGAGCTTTAAATTGATTTTTCAGCATTTTAATTACTTGAATAATTATTAATTATTCCTTCAAATTATTTTGTGACGACTTAATCATTCAAATTACTATTGTGCATCCTCATATAGGTTTCATAATATTTTTACTTTATTTTGTATAATTATGTTTGCATTTTTAAGCTATTTACCTAATTTTGCAATAATAGCCTATATTCATGTATAATTGCTTTTTATCTATACTATTTGTGTCAAAATAGCCTTCTATATTTTTATGATATTAAATTATTATTGTTAATCATTGTATTGCATAAATAACATTTTTATTTATTTATCAAAATATTTTTATAAATTATTTTGTTAAATTTTTTGTATTTAAATAATAGCCCATTTTTAAAAATCAAATTCGGACCAAAAACTGCCCAAAATCACCCAATGCACCAGCCCAATACCCCAGCCCAAACCAAACGACCCCTAACCCAAAAACCTGGTCGGTACCGTTTCTTTAACCCGCCCCAGTCCCGTTTTGAAATACTGGCCGTTGATCTCCAAGATCAACGGCCTACAATTAACCTACCCTTTTATTACCCAATCCCAAACCCTAATTCCCCATTCCCTCTTCACCCACCGCCCTTAAACTCTCTCAACCTCCCCTTCTCTCTCTATCAAACCCTAGCCGTCGTAACCCCTAATCCTCTCCTATTCCGGCTCAAACATGGAATCAATCCATGATCTACTTACCTATTTTGTGATACTCTATCATGATATGCATGTTTTTGGCATCACTTAGTTCTTTCCCTATTTTTGGCAAGAACTACCTCTAAAGAACGGGCCGATTTACTTTGATTCTGTGACGATGTGGACGATCTCTCGTCTCTATACATGTAATATTGAGCGGTCCTTGCGTTTTTTGTCCGATTCAAGGCGTCAGTCTCAACTAGGGTTTGAGATTTTCCCTTATTCTTTACTAAATTCTAATTGATACTCTTTCCTTTCTTGGTTTGACTTATATTTTCCTTATTTTTTTGCTTAACCCGTTTTATTTTCCCTATTTTCGATTATACTTACCTTAAAACAAACTCTAATTGATTTTCATATGCTATTTTCCTTATTCTCTGTTGAACCTATTGTATTTTCTTATTTTGAGTACCACTTGATTCTCGCATGTCACTTTTTGTCCCTTGTTTAAATCACTGAACTTCCTTATTCTATGTGTTAGATGCCCTAATATTGATTCTGATTGATTCTACTATATCTTTCCCTATTTGTGATTGAATATTTTGTTTCCATGTTTACTTGTTTGATTTCTACTATATAAACCCCTCTCAGAAGAGATTTTGAGACCGAGGAGTCTGACTACTGTTTCTCACTACTCCCTCATTCACTCACTATTACTTTCAAACTCGCTGAAACTATTGAATAACCTCCTCCGGTGCAAGCACTGCTCAGAGCCCATTCTCGAGGCTCTTGTGAACTCTAGAGTATCAGGATTTGGGGTTTTTGCTTCTACACTCTGCACTCTTTTAATCTTGCTACTGGTTAGTATTTAAACTCTCATAATGTTTAAATTCTTTCCTGCATATGTATCTGAACTTTGATTCAACTATGATGGTGTTCAACTTTGATGTGACACATGAGAATAGTCTACTGTAATTTGCATTTTGTGATCTCTCATCTCTAGACTCTGTATCATCTTACATGTTAATTTTGGGGCTCTAATATTTTGGTTGTATGAGTTTCTGCAGATTGTGATTAACTAATGCTCTCTATGATAACTGATCCTGTTTGTATTATACTATTAATCTTGAGTTTGGTATAATTTGATCCTCTAAGTTCTAAATTGGTTGCATCATTTGGTTTTATTGGTCTAATGCCTTGCCCGTTAACTTTGCAATCCTAGATTCTTTGTCTTTTGTCATATGTTACCCTGCCAATCTGCTAGTTTATGTTCATTATGTGATTATCTTGTAAGTTTGAAAATGCTTTTAAAAAACCTATTACGTTAGTATTATTTTCACTAGTTGTTTCCTGTCATGAGTTTAATTTTGGGGTTCGCTGAAAGCCAAAGCCCTTCCCTTTAGTCTCCTCTATCAACCTCCCTAGTTTGAGCACTGCCCTGGGTTCTGGAAGCCCTTGGAAACTCTGATGCACTAGGGTCCAAGGTTCTTTGCCATTTTTCCTAATTGCTCAACTATGCACCCTTTTCCACCTACTGGACAAGCCAATGGGCTTGTGTAAATGGTTGTCTTTCTGGGACTGTTGATCAGCTTTGGCTACTGGGTTTTGGCTATTCTGTGTGTAAATGGAGATCATTTTCTGGATTTAATTGGCTATGACTTCTGGGCTATGTTGAAGCCTGTTGGATATGATGTTGAAGGCCCAGTAAGGCTGGGTATTTAGTTGTGTATTTGGGCCTGCTATAGGCCTGTCTATTGCCATGTAATATTACTATTTTACTTGTTAATCTGGGTCTATAATAGTACTTTGTATAAACAATTGGGGTGTCAGTGAAAAGGGAATGGGTAGAATTCTAAGTCAACATGCCATGGGTAGATAACATGCCTATAGGACTTGACAATATGTTTGCTATACGTGTTGTTCGATTACATGAGCCCTATAGAAATCATGATATTAGGAGAAGCACACATACCCTACTTGTTTACTATTCAGACGCTATGTCCACTGTTGCGTGGTTATAGATAGCATGAAGCGAGCACTTTGCATGACTACTCAGTTATTCACTAGAAAGCATGCCTATAGGATGTATAATATCTGCTTTGTCAACTTAGAAACCATGCCTATAGGAAAACACACACTTCACTCAACTTGCCTGATACCTGCACATTGTTCAAAAGCATGATCGTTGGACTAGATATTTTACCTGCTCTTATATCTACTTTTGTCCGATTATTAGATATTATGCCTATAAGGAATGAATGCTAATAACACCCCTTTCAATCTGCACCACGCTCAATATATCTTGCCTATAGGATTTTAATTACTTAAATTCGTTGTTGCATGCCTATAGGAGCTAAATATATATAAAATCAGCTCAAACTGTCAACCTTTAGAAAGCATGCCTATAGGAGCTAAATATGTATAAAATTAACTCAAACTGTCAACCTTTAGAAAGCATGCCTATAGGACCAGATTAAGTAATACTGAATGTCTCCCATGGTTATCACTGTCAACTACTGCACCTAGATATTATGTCTATAGGCTTGAACACTTATAATCTATAATTTTGGTAATCAGTACGCAACACTAGATTTCCCTAAAATATATAGTTATTCGAAAAACATGCTTCTAAAATAGCACCTCGTATATGAAACTGCCTGCGTGTTTGAATTCCGAGGTCACATAGAAATCATGCCTATAGGGTTTAATGATTTTAACTCGTCTCAATTCTGAAACTGTCAAATTCCTAATTTGTTTGCGTGCATTTGTTTGTTTGTGTGTGGAGGCTAACTTGAGCCCTTAATTTCCTTTACATGAAGTCCAACTTGTTTTTGTATGTCGCCTAGTTTTATCATTTTTTAGCAGCCTAAGTAGAGTCTAGAACTACCCAAATAGAGGTCCAAAGCCTCCTGGACCGTAGGCATGGGATGGGTAGTGCACGCATAGGGCACGAGTTATAATTGAACTAGTACACTTTAGGTAAAAACTAAAAGATAGTAATCGGGTAGCAGGGGATGATAGTCTGTGTCCGCTGAATAATACGAGTAACACCCCATCTGGAGGGAGTTACGAAGTATTATTTATGTTGCACGGGGTGATCCTTTAGGCTAAAAAACTTAGGAACCCCCCCCCCCCCTATTTTCTTTCTTTTCCTATTAGAATCAAAATAATTGTACTGTTTGTTCAAAATCTATTTATAATAAATTTCTTAAATTTTTGTGCTCTCTCTTCGTTTATTCGATCACATAGACTAATTCATATAATTCGAGTTCGGCCATGAACCAAAGTTGTGGACCTCGAATAGTGCCTAACACCTTCTTTTCGAGGTAATTTTGAGCCCTTACCCGATCTTTCGTGACGCAAACTAGTCAAACAGAGTTATCTGCAAATAGGTGTCCTAACACACCTTAAACCCGTTATGTGGCGACTCTTTCATTTAACACCTTCCTTAAAAGAGTTGTTACTTGTCGGAACCCGATTTCGCGAGAAAAAGGGGGCGCAACATTAAGGAAGTCCACTCAAATTAGGAATTAAGTTGTAGCAATTATACTCGTGGTTTTGGCATGTTTAACTCGATTGATGTTTATGCTAGCTTTTCTTCCAAGGTATTGATCCGCTCCCCCTTTCAACAACCCATATATGTTTAAGGTCTTTTTTGTTTGCATTTAATGGATATTTTGAGTTTGAACCATTCATATATCAGCTTACTAAGTGTCATTTATTTTTTCCTTTCATTATCACTTATTAGTTCTTAATAAATCTAAATTGTTAGGATCTTTGTCTTGATATCATTAGTACATTTGCTTAAAAGTTTATGTAAATGTAGCCTTGTCACCTCTCTATTTATTACAATCACTAACCATCACTGCTGCCAACCATCACCACACAATCACTGCTGGAAACTAAGTGAAACTAAGGATACCTGTGAAAGAGTTCACGATTTGATTTATGAGGTGTTAATCCTCGAAGGACGACTAAGAATGTCCATTAAAAGAAGTAATGGGGTTATTTTTCAAGCATGAGTAGAACGATCTAAAGGGGTTGTGCAACCTAGAGAGATGACCATATCTTTTTTATGAATGTTGGGCCACCAGCTTGCACCATTTCAGGCCCAAAGCAGCACACTTAACTTGGCCCGGCTATTTATTTTATACCTAGCCTTTTTGTACTAGTTAGCCATTCTTTGATAATATAGCATAGTAGTCATTCATTTAGTGATTAGCCAATTTTATACTGTATAAGCAAGATAACATCAGTTAATGGTTGGCCAGCCATTTTTTATTATCTCTCCTCGTTTGTTTTCTCTGATGAAGAACTCTCTAGAAAGCCCTAATCTCCGTTAACAAGCTTCCCTTTTCTGATATATTTTTACTGGTTTGACATGGTATTAGAGCAGGAAATCCGTTAGATCTTGTTTATCTACGTCGAGCGGTGTTACCCCTGTTTGATTTCACCCATTTTTCGTCTTCATCGGAATTTTGTGATTCTTTTGTGGTTTTCTGGCGAATACACTCTGTTTCTCTGTGATTAATTCAACTTTGCGTTGTAGATTGTACTAAATCTCTCTGGTGTTGAATGGAGGTTGAGATTTCTATTCTGTTGAAGCTAGGGTTTTCTCGATTTATCTCGGAGCTAAGGTTTCCTCGATTTTCATTGTTTCGCTGGAGCTTCTCTACTATATAAAAGCCTTACTTCTTTTAGGTTGCGAAGAAGGCCGGTATTTTTCATTTCCCCTTTTCATGTGTTGGATTCTGATTTCTGTGTAAAGTGTTTGTTGGTGAGTAAATTTTTGTAATCATGACTGGTTCTACTTCTTCTTATGCGTACACTCCTGACCCTACATCTCCTCTATTCCTTCTGTCGTCTGATCTACCTGGTGTGTCCTTGGTCCATGTGCCATTTTCAGGGAGTGGGTTTGGAGGTTGAAAACGTAGTATGATAGTGTCGTTGTCTTCTATGAACAAAATTGCATTTATGGATGGTTCGTGTCTAAAACCTACTGTAATAATATGGTGATATCTTGGTTAACAAGCTCATTATCACCAGATATAGCCGAAAGTGTTCAATACTCTGAGAGAGCTGAAAGTATATGAAAACAATTAAATAATAGGTATGGTAGTGTAAATGGGACCAAAGTTTTTGAACTGAAAAGGGAACTTGTCTCTACCTATCAAGGATCCCTTGATATTGCCTCATATTTCACAAAACATAAGAGAATTTGGGATGAATTGTGAGTAATGCACATCAGCCATGCAAATTCTTGCAATTGTGATGCTAAAGAGGGTCTCCAAAAGGAGAAAGAGGAGGACAAAGTCCATCACTCATGGGAATAAATGAGATTTATGTTGGTGTGAGAAGCAATCTGTTGATGATGCAACCTCTACCATCCCTTGATAATGTCTATAACATTCTTCTTTAAAATGAAAGGCAAAGACAAGTCAACCCACCTCCTCAATTTACCTCTGAAGCATCCTCCTTCAATGTGAATTCCCTTAATAAAACTACTAAATCCCAACTGATTATGCAATTCTAGGGGCAGCAGAGACAGTTTACTAAAGAGTGAACTTTGATAATCAGTCCAGGGCCTCTAATCTCTTCTGCAAGTGTTGCAAGAAGCCTGGACACTTAATTGATAAGTGTTTCAAGCTTCATGGATTTCCTGCTAACTTCAAGTTTACTAAAGGTATAAAGGCAGCTGCTAATATGGTGACGGACTCTGATTTCTCTGCTTCTGAGTCTTCTAATCAAATCTCTATTGCTCCTGTTGCTGAAAATGCTTTTGTGGTGTCTGGGCTGGCAATGCAGCAATACTCTCAACTGCTTTTCTCATTGCATCAATCCCATGTCTCTGATCCTGCACCTCAACTCAATATCATGAGTTCTGCCAACTTTGCTGGTACTCTATTGCCTAAGAATGTAGTATATAATTTCAACTCTACTTTTCTAAACCAATCTGATTCTTTAACTTGGATAATTGACTCAGGTGCTTCTAACCATTTGACTTCTAATAAAGAATATCTCATTAATATTACACCTTTACCTATTCCTTTCTTAGTGACTCTACCAAATGGTTATAAAGTAAAAGTTACTTGCACAGGCTCCTTTGTTTTGACTATTTCCATAACTCTTCAAAATGTCTTTTATCTACCTTCCTTTAAGCACAATCTCATCTCCGTGCACAAAATCACAGACCAATTTGATTGTATAGTTCAGTTTACTAGACTTTCATGTCTCATACAGGGCCTTTCTCTGAAGAAGCCTCTGAATCTTGGTAAACTAGACAGTGGGTTGTACAAATTTGTGTGGGAGAAGACCTCTCATCCTCAGGTTGCTTGTCAACTGCCTGCAACAACTTGTCATCTCTATCTGTTTCTGATCATTTTTGTTGTATAGTAAATATTGTTTCCCCCTCTTGTAATAAAGCTGCTATGAACAAAATGGACATTGTTTGGCATCACTGACTTGCACATGTTCCTTTTATTAAAATGAAAAGCATTTCTGAAATTTCTTCTGATATTTCCTCTACACAGTCTTTCCCATGTACTATTTGTCCTATGGCTAGACAAACTAGATTACCATTTTGCTGATAGTTCTATTCATAGTTCTAAGCCTTTTCAACTTGTTCATGTTGACAATTGGGGACCATATCATACTTATACATATTCAGGCTCAAAATATTTCCTTACCATTTTTGATGACTTCTCTAGATGCACTTGGACTCATTTAATGGGGTCCAAAAGGAATGCCTTTCCTATCCAAAATTCCTTTGTATTGATGGTTCAAAATCAATTTCATGTCACCATTCAAAGCATAAGGTCTAATAATGCTCTAGAATTGGAGAATAGCAGTGCTGCAGTTTCTTTGTTTTCTGAAAATGGAATCATTCACCAAACCAGCTGTCCACACACACCTCAACAAAATGGTGTGGTGGAAAAGAAACATAGAAGCCTCCAGGGCCTTACTTTTCCAATCCAAAGTACCAATAAGATTTTGGGGAGATTGTCTCCTGAGAGCCACATACATCATTAACAGACTTCTCTCTTGGTTACTACTGAATAAATCACCTTATGAGTTGTTATTTGGCTAGACACCTAGCTCTCATACTTGAGGACTTTTGGCTGCCTCTGTTTTGCTACTGATCCAATTCCTCATAGAGACAAACTGAAACCTAGAGCTATCCCATGTGTATTTCTTGGCTATCCTTTTGCAAAGAAAGGTTATAAGTTGTATAACCTACAGTCAAAGCAGCATTTTGTCTCTAGAGATGTCATTTTTCATGAACAACTCTTCCCTTTCTCTTCTAATTTTTCCCTTCCAGTTGTGTCAAAATCCCCATTGTCAACCACTTCATCTTCTCTTCCAATCTATTGGTCTGAACCTGTTCTACCTCCTGCTACTACCACCCATTCTCCTCTTTCAGCCTCTTTCCCTTCTGATGCTCCTTCTTTCCTTTCTGATGCTCCATCTTTCCCCAATGCTACTGACAACCACCTTTCACCTTCTGACAACCACCCTTCACCTTCTGATGCTTCACTTTCTCCTCATCTTACTGATGCTTTCTTTGATTCTGTCCCTTTACTTCTTTTCCCGCCACTGTCAGTCCTGCCACCTCTGTTGCACCATTTAGAAAATCTGATAAAACACACACTTATCCCTCTTATCTAAAGGATTACATCTATAAACTGCCTAGTTCTTTTTTCTGTTCTACTGTCCAACCCGTAGAGTTTGAGCCATATACTTATTCTCAGGCAACCCCTATTCCAACTTGGCAAGATGCTATGAGAAAAGAGTTTGAAGCTATATAAGCTACTAACACTTGGGATATTGTTGAATTACCCCTAGGCTTGTTATTAGAGGGGACACACAGATTGAGGGGGTGGATTTCAATGAGATATTTTCTCCTGTAGTGAAGATGTTTACTGTCAAATGTTTGATTGTTGTTGCTATTAAGAAGAATTGGTCTTTATTTCAACTTGGCGTTAACAATGCATTTCTTCGTGGTGAGTTGGATGAGGAGGTCTGTATGAAATTACCTCTTGGCCTTTCTATTTCATCTCCTTCTTCTTCTGCCCATTTGGCTTGCAAGTTGAAAAATTCTCTTTATGGGCTTAGACAAGCTTCGAGGCAATGGTATGCCAAATTGTCCCAAGCACTTTATTCTAAAGATTTTCATCATGGACTCAATGATTAATCTCTCTTTATAAAAGGGTCTCCTGGTCATCTAGTCATCTTGGTTGTTTATGTTGATGATATCATCTTCACTAGTAATGATTTCCATGATATTTCAGCTTTAAAACAATTTCTTGATTCTGAATTTAAGATCAAAGACTTGGGGCTTCTTTATTATTTGTTGGGTATTGAGGTCGCTACCTGATGGTGTTGTATTGAATCAGAAGAAGTTCACTTCTAATTTACTCAAAGACTATGATTACTTGGATGTTCATTCTATTGTTAGCCCACTGGAATTGAATCAGAAACTTAAAGCTGATGTTGGGGATCTTTTACCTAATCCTGAGAAATACAGAAGCCTTATGGGGAAGTTATTGTTCTTGACTCACACGTGTCCTGATATTTGCTTTAGTGTTCAGCATCTGACCAGTTTATGTAGGCTCCCCGGCTTTCTCACATGATTTCTGCTCTTCATTTGCTTAGGTATCTCAAGGGTACTCTTGACCTTGGTCTTTTCTACTCTAACTCTACTGATTTTTCTATCAAGGCTTACTCTGACAGTGATTGGGCAGCTTGCCCCGACGCTCGCAAATCCGTTTCTAGTTTTTATATTTTCTTGGGTGATAGCCTTGTTGGCTGGAAGTCGAAGAAACAACCTGTAATTTCTCTTTCTTCCACTGTAGCTGAATATAGAGCTATTAGTAAGGTTGTTGCTGAATTGGTTTGGCTATCCAGATTATTGCATGATCTTACTATTGATGTTTCCTTTTTTATCTTTGTCTTCTGTGACAATATGGCAGCTATTCACATTGCAAAAAATCATGTATTCCATGAGCGCACTAAACATATTGAAGTAGACTATCACTTCATATGGAGTAAATTGACTGAAGGATTCATCCAGTTGTCGCATGTTCCCACCCCTGATCAGCTGGCAGATGTATTCACCAAGCCACTACCTGGTGTTCTCCATCACTCTTTTCTTGGCAAGTTGAAGGTTGTTTCCCCTCCAACTTGAAGGGGGTGTTGGGCCACCATCTTGCACCACTTTAGGCCTAAAGTAGCACACTTAAGTTGTCCCGGCTATTTATTTTATACTTAGCCTTTTTGTACTAGTTAGCCATTCTTCTTTGATAATATAACATAATAGTCATTCATTTGGTGGTTAGCCAATTTTACACTATATAAGCAAGATATAAATAGAAGAGGTCACAGCTGTTAATGGTTGGCCAATCATTTTTTATTATCTCTCCTTGTTTGTTTTCTCGGATGAAGAACTCTCTCGAAAGCCCTAACCTCCATTAACGAGCTTCCCTTTCTGATCTATTTTCACTGGTTTAATAATGAATATAGTATCGAGGTTCGATTTATTTGGAAAAGAGGTCAATCTTAGGGATTACTTCCACCACTAGCTATCTTCACACTCATCAACCAAAACCACGAAACTACCAACCACCTCCACCATCAATCGCCACCAACTACCTCCATTCCGACAACCATTACCATTAGCCACAACCGATAACTTCTCCACCACTACCAACCATCGCACAACCGCCACAATCAATTACTACTATCACGGGCCAGCTTTATCACTATCACCTTATAATTATCATCGCCGACCACCACGACAGCCAACTTGATTTTTGAGTATGGTTCATCAAAACATAATATATACAGTATGATGCAAATTAATATTCTCTCTACCATTTTGTAGATATACTATTTATTAATTATTTATTTGGATTCTATATTGATTAGTTTATAAATAAAGAAAATTTATTGATATTATAAGTAATCTTAATTATTCGATGCTATATCAAGATACAATATCTTATATTAAGATATATACTCAGATTCAAATAATTTAATTTTAATAAAAATAAATTAGACCTAATTTGTAACGATCCGGCCGGTCGTTTCGAGAGTTGTAGCCCCGTTCTCCCATTTTCTGCTTTTTTTGTGTTCTACAACTGTACTATGACTTACCGGATTAGTTGGTTTGGGTCAAGAGTGGTTTTGCAGTGAATTGAGACACATAGTCTCTTAATTGAAAGCTCAAGTTGGAAAGGTTGATCGGATGTTGACTTATGTGTAAACGACCTCGGATTTGATTTTTGATGGTTCCGTTAGCTCCGTTAGGTGAACTTAGGAGCGCGTACGGATTGTGTTTTGGAGGTCCGTAGTGGAATTAGGCTTGAAATGTCGAAAGCTGGAATTTTGAAAAGTTGGACCGGGAGTGGACTTTTTTATATCGGGGTCAGATTGGATTTCCAAAAGTTGGACTTAGACCGTGGTGTCATTTATGACTTGTGTGCAAAATTTGAGGTCAGTCGGACGTGGTTTGATAGGTTTTGACGTCGTTTGTAGAATTTGAAAGTTTTGAAGTTCATTAGGCTTGAATCCATGTGTAATTCGTGTTTTTGATGTTGTTTGAGGTGATTTGAGGATTCGATTAAGTTCACATGATGATTTAGGACTTGTTGGTATGTTTGGTTGAGGTCCCGAGGGCATCGGGTTGATTTCGGGTGGTTAGCTGCTTGAGTTTAAGTTGAAGAATGCAGCTGAAGTATTGCTGCTTCTGTGTAACCACACCTGCGAAGTGGGAACCGCAGGTGCGAGGAAAAGGCCACAGATGTGACAAAAGAGTTGGGTAGAAGGCACAGGTGCAATGGAATTCCTGCACCTGCGATGGTCGCAGAAGCGGTCTTTAGGGTGCGGGTGCGATAAGACTGCCGCACTTGTGATGAGCGCAGATACGGTCTCTTGATCACATAAGCGGAGGTAGTGTTTAAGTGGTTTTCTGCAGAGGCGGATCTTTGTCCGAAGATACGGCTCTGCAGATGCGGAAATTGAGTCGGAGGTGCGAAAAGCCTGGGCAGAACATATAAAAAACGGGAATTGAGACGTGGGCCCGGGGGCCGGGTTTGAGCCGATTTCGGATTTTGGCTCTAGTTTAGTAATTTTCTTATGGAATTGATCACTTTGGCCTATATTAATTGTATTGTACTGTTTGTGGCTATATTCGGGACGTTTGGAGACCGATTTGAGAGGCAAAGGCATTGCGGAGTAAAGATTTGCTCGGATTGAGGTAAGTAAAAGTTATAATTTAGGTTTTGAGGGTAAGAAACCCCGAATTTTTGTGTCATGTGATTATTTTGGAGGTAACACACATACTAGGTGACGGGCATGTGGACGTGCACCGATAGAGATTGTGACTTAGTCCGTCATGCAGAAACTGTAAAGTTGAACAACTTGCTGTCAGCTATATGCTCTCTATGTGTTATAGAAATTGACTGTAAGTCATGTTAGAAACCATGTTTAGGCTATGTGTTGGTACTGTTGGGTCCCACAGAGGCCGCGTTACATGTTGTATTGCCTGCTAAATGCTATTTCTACTTAGTTGCAGTTTTTACTCACATATCATATCTCAGTCTCCGTTATTCTATTTGATGCATCATCTTATTGCTGTTTGGGCTGATTTTCCTGATTTCTGAGAGCCCGAGAGACTGGAGAGATTGATGATTGAGTGAGGCCGAGGGCCTTATTGTGAGGATATTTATGGGATCGGGATGCACGCCACATCATGTTTCATTAATTTTGCCATGATTGGCTTGATATAACGCTTGGGATGTAGGAGCCCCTACGGAGTCTGTACACACCCCTAGTGAGCGCAGGTACCTACTAAGTGCGAGTGCCGAGTACCGAGTGCTGAGCGATTGTGAGGAATGAGTGACTATGAGGAATGAGTGATTGTGAGGTTGTAGTGAATGGGACGACTAAGTAATAGTTGCTTGAGAGGCTGTATATTTCATATTTAATGCACACAATTGCCCTATATCATTGTTTTGAAAACTTCTGAAAGATATTTTATACGGTTTTTACTTGTACTTGACATAAACAAACTGATTTGACTTAAATCTCTGGATTGAAAGCATGCCTATTCTTTACTGAAATTTCTGAAATGAATTGTACTTGTATAACTCGTCATTGCTTCTCAGTTCCTTGTTTATTTCTATTACTTACTGAGTTGGAAATACTCACAGTACTCCCTGCACCTTGTGTGCAGATCCAGGAGTTTTTGGACGCGAAGGGTGTTGATAGTTCTCGTAGCTGATTATTGGAGATAGCGAGGTAGCTGCTCGGCGTTCACTGCCTTGCTTTCTTCTTCCATATCTCTCCTTTCGTTGTATTTTGGATTCCATACTATGTTAGTTGTGTTATTTTCGGACCGGTTATGTTTAGATACTCATGACTTAGTGACACCCCGATGTTGGGGCTATTATTATGTACTTGTGTTTTGAGATTTAACTCAATTTTTCGAAAACTCTACTTAATTTACGAATTTTTTATTTACCTTCAGTGCAATTTTGGAAGTGATTTTTAAACGTCGGCCTGCCTAGTATCATCGATAGGCTCCATCACGACAGGTTAGGATTTGGGTCGAGACAAGTTGGTATCAGAGCCTAGGTTACATAGGTCTCACGAGACATGAGCAGGTTTAGTAGAGTCTTGCGGATCGGTACGGAGACGTCTGTACTTATCTTCGAAAGGCTGTGGAACCCTTAGGAAGCTTCACATTCTTGAATTCTTATCGTGCGAATATGTTGATTCTGGTAACTAAGCTTCTGGTATTCTATTCTCTCAGAGATGGTGAGGACACGTGCTATCGGGCAGGACAGACTGCCACCATTACCACCAGTCAGGGCCACGAGGGGCCGAGGTCGCGATAGAGGTCGTAGTAGGGGCAGGGGTGCAGCCCTCACAGCAGCAGGGGCGGCACCTGCAGATCCACCCATTTTGTTCATGATCAAGTCCCAGTTGTATATGCACCAGCGGGACCAGCTCAGGCACTAGCTGTGCCTAATCGTGATCCTAGGCCTTCAGGAGGCCTTAGCTCAGATTTTGACTATGTACACCAGTCTTGCTCAGGCGGTCTCTATTTCTACTACAACAGTCACTTCTCAGGCCGGGGAAGGCACTCAGACTCCCGCCGCCCGCACACCCGAGCAGGTGGTGCAGGGACTCCAAATACTAGGGGCACCACCAGCCCAGTGGGTTGCAGCTGCTCAGGACTATATGTTTCCTTTCATGCCTGATGATGAGCAGCGTAGATTGGAGAGGTTTGGGAGGCTCCAGCCTCCGTCTTTCAGCGGTGTAGAGGGAGAGGATGCTCAGGATTTCTTGGACAGATGTCAAAGGATTCTCCGTACAGCGTGTATTCTAGAGACCGGTGGGGTCTCATTCACTACTTTTTAGTTCATTGGAGCTGCCTTCACCTGGTGGGAGGCTTATGAGAGGCGTAGGCCAGTTGGTGCAGCACCACTTACATGGCAGAAGTTCTCTATTCTCTTCTTAGAGAAGTATGTGCCACGGTCTCACAAAGAGGAGCTGAGTAGACAGTTTGAGCAGCTACGTCGGGATGATACAACTGTGACGCAGTACGAGATGAGGTTTTTTGAGTTGGCTCGTCATGCGGTTTGGCTAGTCCCCACTGATAGGGAGAGGATCTGGAGGTTCATTGATGGCCTCGCATATCAGCTGCAGATACTTATGACTAGGGAGAGAGTGTCTGATGTTACTTTTGAAGAGGTGGTTGACATTTCTCGGGAGATAGAGTCGGTCTGCCGCCAGGAGCGAGTTAAGAGGGAGGCCAAGGGGCCTCGTGGATCCGGTAGTTTTGGTGGTGTTCCTTCTGGAGGTCAGTTCTACTACGGCAGGGGTCGTCCATTCAGGCATGCTCAGACGGCTCGCCCAGTTCACCGTGGTGCATCATCTGGCCATGGTTCACACAGTTCTCTTCAGGGTCACTCATATCTCAGTGCCCTTCCAGCTTAGAGTTCGTCCCGTGCTCTATTGGTTCAGGGCTTCTCTATGCCAGGTCCTTCTACCATCTATCCCAGTGCTCGGGGCTCCCTTCAGTCCCCGTCACCAGCACCAGGGAGTTGTTTTGAGTGTGGGGAGTTTGGGCATATGTGGAGGTAATGTCCTCATCGTCATGGAGGTTCCGCACAATAGAGAAGTCAGGTTGCATCTTCCGTACCAGCTGCTATACCACCCTCTTAGTTAGCTCCGGGTGGGGCGCTAGAGGTCGCCCTAGAGGGGGAGGCTGATCAGGTGGTGGCCAGGCTCGTTTCTATGCACTCCCTACCAGACCAAATGCCATTGCTTCAGACATAGTGATCACAAGTATTATCTCTGTATGTCATCGAGATGCTTCTGTATTATTTGACCCCGGTTCCACCTATTCATATGTGTCGTCATATTTTGCTCATTATCTGGACATGCCCCGTGAGTCTCTAGTTTCATCTGTTCGTGTATCTATGCTAGTGGGCGATACTATTATTATGGACCGCGTATTTGGTCGTGTGTAGTGACTATTGGGGATTAGAGACTAGAGTTGATATGTTGTTGCTTAGTATGGTTGATTGTGATATGATATTGGGCATGGATTGGTTATCTTCGTGCTATGCTATTCTGGACTATCACGCGAAGACAGTGACGTTGCCTGTGCCGGAATTGCCATAGATCATATGATGAGATTCATTGGATTATGTTCCCAGTAGAGTGATTTCTTTCCTGAAGGCCCAACGGATGGTTGGGAAGGGTTGTCTTTCTTATTTGGCCTTTGTGAGGGATGTTAGTGCAGAGACCCCTACTATTGATTCTGTTCCGGTGGTGCAAGATTTTTCCGATGTGTTTCCTGCAGACCTGTCAGGCATGCCGCCGGATAGGGATATTGACTTGGTGCCGGATACTTAGCCCATTTGTATTCCTCCGTAACGTATGGCACCGATTGAGTTGAAGGAGCAGCTTCAGAAGCTCCTTGAGAAGGGGTTTATTAGGCCTAGTTTGTCACCTTGGGGTGCACCGAATCTATTTGTGAAGAATAAGGATGTCTCTATGAGAATGTGCATCGATTATAAGCAGTTGAACAAAGTCATAATCAAGAACAAGTATCCTTTACCGCGTATTGATGATTTATTTGACCAGCTTCAGGGAGCGAGGGTGTTCTCCAAGATTGATTTGAGGTCAGGGTATCACCAGTTGAAGACTCAGGACTCGGATATTCTTAAGACAGCTTTCAAGACCCGTCATGGTCATTATAAGTTCCTTGTGATGTCTTTTGGGCTGACCAATGCCCCAACAACGTTCATGCATCTGATGAACAGCGTATTTCAGCCATATCTCTACTTGTTTGTTATTTTATTCATTGATGATATCCTGGTGTACTCTCGTAGCTAGGAGGAGCATGCCCAGCATTTGTGGATTGTGTTGCAGTGGTTGAGGGAGGAGAAGCTTTATGCTAAGTTCTCCAAGTGTGAGTTTTGGCTCAATTTAGTGGCGTTCTTGGGGCACCTGGTGTCCAGTGGGGGTATGTAGACTCGACGAAGATAGAGGTGGTTCAGAGTTGGCCCAGACCGTCCTCAGCCACAGAGATTCGGATCTTACTTGGTTTTGCTGGTTATTACCGTCGGTTCGTGTAGGGTTTATCATCTATTGCATCGCCCATGACCAAATTGACCCAAAAGGGTGCTCCTTTCAGGTGGTCAAATGAGTGTGAGGCAAGCTTTCAGAAGCTCAAGACTACCTTGGCCACAACTCCAGTTCTAGTTCTACCATCAACTTCTGGTTCTTATACAGTATATTGTGATACCTCTCGGATCAGTATTGGGTGTGTCTTGATGCAGGGGGTAAAGTGATTACTTATGCTTCACACCAATTGAAGCACCATGAGAAGAACTACCCTCTTCATGATTTGGAGTTGGCTGCCATTGTTCACGTGTTGAAGGTTTGGGGGCACTATCTCTATGATGTGTCTTGCGAGGTATTTATTGATCATCGTAGCCTCCGGCACTTGTTCAAACAAAAGGATCTCAATTTGAGGCAGCGGAGGTGGTTGGAGCTGCTAAAGGACTATGATATTACTATTCTGTATCATCCGGGAAAGGCCAATATGGTGGCCGATGCCTTGAGTAGGAAGACGGTGAGTATGGGCAGTCTTGCATTCATTCCTGTTGGGGAGAGACATCTTGAACTTGATGTTCATACTTTGGCCAACCAGCTAGTGAGATTGGATATTTCGGAGCCCAGTCGGGTTCTGGTCTGTATGGTTTCTCGGTCTTCCTTGTTTGATCGCATCACAGAGAGCCAGTATGATGATCCTCATTCGCTTGTCCTCAAGGACAAGGTTCAACACGATGATGCCAGAGATGTGACTATTGGAGATGATGGGGTATTGAGGATGCAGGGCCGGATACGTGTGCCCAATGTAGATGGGTTACAAGAGTTGATTCTGGAGGAGGCCCACAGCTCGCGGTATTCCATTCATCCGGGTGTCGTGAAGATGTACCAGGATTTGAGACAGCACTATTGGTGAAGGATAATGAAGAAGGATATAATTGGGTTTGTAGCTCGATGTCTTAACTGCAGCAGGTAAAATATGAGCATCAGAGACCGGGTGGTTTACTTCAGAAGATAAAGATTCCGGAGTGGAAATGGGAACGGATCATAATGGATTTCGTAGCTGGGCTCCCATGGACTTTGAGGAGGTTCGATGCTATTTGGGCGATTGTGGATCGGCTGACCAAGTCCGCGCACTTCATTCTAGTGAGTACTACTTATTCTTCGGATCGGTTGGCTGAGATTTACATCAGAGAGATTGTTCGCCTGCACGGTGTACTAGTTTCCATCATTTCAGACAGAGGAATGCAGTTTACATCACAGTTTTGGAGAGCCGTGCAGCGAGGGTTGGGAACTCAGGTAGAGTTGAGCACGACATTTCACCCTCAAATGGACGGGCAGTCCGAGCGCACTATCCAGATATTGGAGGACATGCTACGCGCTTGTGTCATTGATTTTGGTGGTTCATGGGACAAGTTTCTGCCACTCTCGGAGTTTGCTTACAACAAAAGTTATTAGTCGAGTATTCAGATAGCTCCGTATGAGGCTTTACATGGGAGGCAATGTAGATCTCCGGTGGGTTGGTCTGAGACGGGCGAGGCTAGGCTATTGGGCACTGACTTGGTTCAGGATGCTTTGGACAAGGTTAAATTGATTCAGGAGCGGCTTCGCAGGGCGCAGTCAAGACAAAAGAGCTATGTTGACAGGAAAATCTGTGATGTGTCTTACATGGGAGAAAAGGTTCTGCTAAAGGTATCACCCATGAAGGGTGTTATGAGATTTGGAAAGAGGGGAAAATATAGCCCTTGGTTCATTGGGCCTTTTGAGGTACATCAGAGGATTGGGGAGGTGTCTTACAAGCTTGCCTTGTTGCCTAGCTCTTCGAGTGTGTATCCAGTATTTCATGTTTCCACACCCCGGAAGTATATCGGTGATCTGTCCCATGATTTGGATTTCAGCACGGTTTAGTTGGATGGTGATTTGACTTATGATGTGGAGCCGGTGGCCATTTTGGGGCGGTAGGTTCGAAAGCTGAGGTCAAAGGATATAACTTCAGTGAAAGTGCAGTGGAGAGGTCAGCCTGTGGAGGAGGCTACTTGGGAGACCGAGCGGGAGATATGGAGCAGATACCCACACCTATTTGAGGCTCCAGGTATGTTTCTAGACTCATCGAGGACGAACGTTTGTTTAAGAGGGGGGGGGGATGTACCGACCCGGCCGGTCGTTTCGATAGTTGTAGCCCTATTCCCCCATTTTCTGCTTCTTTTGTGTTCTATAGCTGTACTATGACTTACCGCGTTAGTTGGTTTGGGTCCGGAGTGGTTTTGGAGTGAATTGAGACACATAGTCTCTTAATTGAAAGCTTAAGTTAGAAAAGCTGGTTGGATGTTGACTTATGTGTAAATGACCTCGGATTTGATTTTTGATGGTTCCGCTAGCTCCGTTAGGTGATTGTTGACTTAGGAGCACGTTGGGATTGTGTTTTGGAGGTCCGTAGTGGAATTAGGCTTCAAATGCCGAAAGTTGGAATTTTGGAAAGTCGGACCGGGAGTGGACTTTTTGAAATCGGAGTCGGATTGGATTTCCAGAAGTTGTACTAGGTCCGTGGTGTCATTTATGACTTGTGTGCAAAATTTGAGGTCAATCGGACGTGGTTTGATAGGTTTTGGCATCGTTTGTAGAATTTGGAAGTTTTGAAGTTCATTAGGCTTAAATCCGTGTGTAATTCGTGTTTTTGATATTGTTTGAGGTGATTTGAGGATTCGACTAAGTTCGTATGATAATTTAGGACATGTTGGTATGTTTGGTTGAGGTGTCGAGGGCCTCGGGTTGATTTCGGGTGGTTAACGACTTGAGTTTGAGTTGAAGAATGCAACTGAAGTGTTGTTGCTTCTGGTGTAACCGCACCTACGGAGTGGGCACCGCACGTGCGAGCTCGCAGAAGTGAGGAAAAGGTCTCAGATGCGATAAAGGAAGAGCTGGGCAGAGGGCGTAGGTGCAATGGAATTCCTGTACCTGCGATGGTCGCAGAAGCGGTCTTCAGGGTGCAAGTGAGCATTTGGACCGCAGGTGCGATGAGACTTTCGCACCTGCGATGAACGCAGATGCGGTCTCTTGATCGCAGAAGCGGAGGCAGTGTTTAAGTGGTTTTCCGCAGAGGCGAATCTTTGTCCGAACATGCTGCTCTGCAGATGAGAAAATTGAGCCGCAGGTGCGAAAAGCCTGGGCAGAACATATAAAAACGGGACTTCGAGATTTTTTACCATTTCTAGCATTTTTGAGCTCAGATTTTGGGGATTTTGAGAGGGATTTCGACGCAATCACTGAGGCAAGTTCCTTGTGCCCATTTATCTCCAATAATGGTGTTTCCCCACTGATTTTACACCTAATAAGTAAGAATTTGAAGTGAAATTTGGGAGATTAGGGATTGAGAATTGGAGAGTGAATTTTGAGGTTTTGGATGACCAAATGGTGTCGGATTTTGATAAATTTAGTATGGTTAGACTCGTGAGTGAATGGGCTTTCGTGTTTTGTGAATTTTGTCGGATATCGAGACGTGGGCCCGGGGGTCAGTTTGAGCCAATTTCGGATTTTGGCTCTAGTTTAGTAGTTTTCTTATGGAATTGATCCCTTTGGCCTAAATTAATTGTATTGTACTGTTTGTGGCTAGATTCGGGACGTTTGGAGACCGATTTAAGAGGCAAAGGAATTGCGGAGTAGAGATTGCTCGGATTGAGGTAAGTAACAGTTATAAATCTGGTCCTGAGGGTATGAAATCCCAGATTTTTGTGTCAACTGATTATTTTGTAGGTGACGCTCATGTTAGGTGACGGCCATGTGGGCGTGCACCGAGGGGGATAGTGACTTGGTCCGTCCCATGGAAACTGTAAAGTTGAACAACTTGTTGTTAGCTATATGCTCTCTATGTGTTATAGATATTGACTGTAAATCATGTTAGAAACCATGTTTAGGCTATGTGTTGGTACTGTTGGGTCCCACAGAGGCCGCGTTACATGCTTAATTGCTTGCTAAATGCTATTTGTACTCAGTTGCAGTTTTTACTCGCATATCATATCTCAGTCTCTGTTATTCTTTTTGATGCATCATGTTATTGTTGTTTGGGATGATTTTCCAAATTTCTGAGAGCCTGAGAGACTGGAGAGATTGATGACTGAGTGAGGCCGAGGGCCTTATTGTGAGGATATTTATGGGATCGGGCTGCACGTCGCATCATGTTTCATTGATTTTGCCATGATTGGCTTGATATAGCGCTTGGGTTGTAGGAGCCCCTACGGAGTCTGTACACACCCCCAGTGAGAGCAGGTACCTACTGAGTGCGAGTTCCGAGTTCCGAGTGCCGAGTGCCGGGTGCTGAGCGATCGTGAGGAACGAGTGACTGTGAGGAATGAGTGATTGGAGGTTGTACTGAATGGGAGGACTGAGTGATGATTGCCTAAGAGGCTGTATATGATTTCATTGTTGATGCACACAATTGCCCTATATCATTATTTTGAAAACTTCTAAAATATATTTTATACGGTTTTTACTTGAACTTGACATAAACAAACTGATTTGACTTAAATCTCTGGATTGAAAACATGCCTATTCTTTACTGAAATGTATGAAATGAACTGTATTTGTATAGCTCGTCACTGCTTCTTACTTCCTTATTTATTTCTGTTACTTACTGAGTTGGAAGTACCCACGTTACTTGATCACGCCCAACTATGCCTTATAAAAAGGACAATGCGGACGTTGCAAATATAACCTGAGTATTGTGCCCAGAGTCGAATCCACAGAGAATTAACCTATCAATCACTATCTTTAGACCTACTAAACTCTTTAGAATCAATTTCCCAAACATTGAGAATCACAGTTGATGGTGTTTTTAATAACTAAGAGCAACAGTAACTAATAGCTGCAAATTAAAGATGCTAAGCTGTAAACAATAATGAGAAAGTGCTAAGGTAATGATTTCCCCTATTGATGGAATTCCTTCTGTTTATGCTTCATACAAATTTACCAACACATCTCTATCAATCATGAACGCTCTTCTTACCGTAAATCTCTCCCGAGTAATCACAGTAATTTACTAGTTGCACTCTCCCGCGATACACTAGCTTGCTTTATTTAACACAATTCACTTTAGATTACACCCAAGGCTTCGTTATCCCTAATCTCGCCTTTAAACCCTTGGTTATTGATCCCTCATATACTTTGGGAGTGGTGTTGTTCAACAATTACCTAAATATGCACTCTCTCCCGAGTTATGCACACTAAATAGGCACAGCTAATTGAGGATCCTGTCAATTAACTACAACAAACACATAGTTGAACAAATAGAGATTGGAACTAGCAATTTGTATTCACATAAACAAGAAGTTCATCCCCCAATAGGTTCCATCAAAACCTTAGACAAAGGATTTAGCTACTCATAACTATGGGTAAACAAACTAAAACAATATTCATCA
>NC_031990.1:81439108-81441888 GCF_001879085.1 Nicotiana attenuata
CACACTCTAACGGAAGTTACTTGGCTCTCACTTAACGTTCCGAGGCTTTTTGGACCTCTAAAGCTTCAAGCCTTTCTCCCAATTGTGGTGACACCTTTCAAGTGCCAAGTCATTTCAGAGACTATTCTCCAAAAGCTCCTCCAAGGCACTTTGTTCTTTATTTCCTCCTTCAAGTAAAAATTCCAACATGAGCTTGAACTCTCTATTTCGGCCATGCTCAACTTCTTCAACTCCCATGGCCCTATAATTTTTATCATAAAAAGTAGAATCATCATAGTGGGGGCTTGGGGAAGGGAAGGACAAATAAGTACAATCATCCCAATGACCATTTTGAAAACCACACTTATCACAAATACTCCACTCATGGGTTTGAGATTGTGCGCGCAATCCACCCCTGGGAGAATTTAAATAATTTTGCCACGAGTGTGGTCCTCCACAATAAGAACAAGGGTCATCACAGTATGAACAACTACCATCCGACCAATTTTCATTATATGATACCATTTTTCAAAGCTAAGAAAATAAACACGAATAACAATAAAAATAGACCAAGGTAAGAACAATTAATTACACAAATATTCACAAGTTGGGTATAGAGAAAACTGACTACACTAAGAATTTTTGTATTTCTATCAATGGTAATTGATAATTCCGTTAATTCCCCGGCAACGGCGCCAAAATTTGATCACGCCCAACTATGCCTTGTAAAAAGGACAATGCGGACGTTGCAAATATAACCTGAGTATTGTGCCCAGAGTCGAATCCACAGAGAATTAACCTATCAATCACTATCTTTAGACCTACTAAACTCTTTAGAATCAATTTCCCAAACGTTGAGAATCACAGTTGATGGTGTTTTTAATAACTAAGAGCAACAGTAACTAATAGCTACAAATTAAAGATGCTAAGCTGTAAACAATAATGAGAAAGTGCTAAGGTAATGATTTCCCTTATTGATGGAATTCCTTCTATTTATGCTTTATACAAATTTACCAACACATCTCTATCAATCATGAACGCTCTTCTTACCGTAAATCTCTCCCGAGTAATCACAGTAATTTACTAGTTGCACTCTCCCGAGATACACTAGCTTGCTTTATTTAACACGATTCACTTTAGATTACACCCAAGGCTTCGTTATCCCTAATCTTGCCTTTAAACCCTCGGTTATTGATCCCTCATATACTTTGGGAGTGGTGTTGTTCAACAATTACCTAAATATGCACTCTCTCCCGAGTTATGCACACTANTGAGTTTTTACTTTCCAACCATGTTTGTTAGAAATAGATTTCCAGGTTCGTGCCTCCATAGGCACGGCCTTCAAAATAGCATCTACCCAACCACGGAAATAAGGAACGGGTTCCACATCTCCCATGGTTGTTACAAAAAAGCAAAAAAAGAATGTAATTAGAAAAGGAGTTGAAATAAAAATAAAGAAACAGATAAGGTAAGGAAGAAATACTTACGTGCAAGGTTCCATTTCTCAGGAAAAGGAATATTTGATTCACCCACCAAATCAACCGTGGGTACCGCAACATAACGGGTGTACCAGCCTCGATCTTTATCATCTTCAGGGCTTACCAAAACCCTTTTACCTTTTGATTTAAAATAGGGTTTTGGGCTAAAAATCCCGTGTTTTGCACTTAAGTCCCTGAACTTTTCCGCCTCTGCCGCGGTTCTGCTGCGGTCGCGGTCAAACCGCGGCCACACACCTTCTCTGAATCTCAATTTATCCGCGACCGTCTTCTACCGCGGTTCTGCCGCGGTCGCGGTGGAACCGCGGCAGTCCTTCTTCAGGCTTGGCTTGAGCTGCTTCGCTTGGTTCATTTGGCAAAATTTTACGATTGGCCTCTTTTTCTCCATATTTGATCCCAAAAGTACTCCATAACTTTCTCTTGTCATATATCACCTGCAAAGCATGAAAAGCACTAAACAGAGCATTTTGTTATCACTTTTATCATCAAAACTATACAAGAATGTGGTTCTTTAGGGCCTAATTATAGTTAAATTCACCTATTATCATTACTCCCTACA
Source organism: Nicotiana attenuata (assembly GCF_001879085.1). NCBI lineage: Eukaryota > Viridiplantae > Streptophyta > Magnoliopsida > Solanales > Solanaceae > Nicotiana > Nicotiana attenuata. The sequence goes on from NC_031990.1 coordinate 81,441,143, forward strand.
CCTTGTGTGCAGATCCAGGAGTTTCTGGACGCGGAGGTTCTTGATAGTTCTCGTAGCTGATTATTGGGGATAGCGAGGTAGCTGCCCGGCGTTTGCAGCCTTGCTTTCTTCTTCCCTATCTCTCCTTTCGTTGTATTTTGGATTCCAGACTATGTTAGTTCTGTTATTTTCGGACCGGTTATATTTAGATGCTCATGACTTAGTGACACCCTGATGTTGGGGCTATTATTTTGTACTTGTGTTTTGTGATTTAACTCAGTTTTTCGAAAACTCTGCTTTATTTACCAACTTTTGATTTACCTTCTGTGCAATATTGGAAGTGATTTTAAAATGTCGGCTTGCCTAGTATCATCGATACGCGCCATCACGACAGGTTAGGATTTGGGTCGTGACATAATTAGATTAACTTTATATCTGAATTTTAAGAACGCATATTGTATTATCTTCGTTGAATCAATCTAACTAGTACACTCACATTTTAACGAATTTTATCTTCGTATTGACTGGATTTACTTCCAAACTTCGTAATTATTTGGGAGCTCAACAAGTATTTAAAGAGGAAATATTTTAGAAGCATGAAATAATCCGTTAAAAAATTTTAATGGAAAATTTCTTAAATATAATAGCTTTTTAGATGGCAATTTTGGTTGTGAAAATGACATTGTATAGTCGCTATATATATATATATATATATATATATATATATATATATATATATATATATATATATATATACACATATATAT
>NC_031990.1:81441917-81443373 GCF_001879085.1 Nicotiana attenuata
TATATATACACTTTTTCATCTACCAGATGTAAAAGTTTCTGGCGCGGATTAAAAGTGATAATACACCATTTTGGTTTGAAAAAATCTCACTTTATACCCATTAAGCTCAGACTATTTACCCTTAAATATCCAAACCTAAACTATTTACTTTTCCTACCTATGCAACCAATACTATTTACCCGGCCACATGGTTTCTTGATATCGGATCCAAGTCACATTAGGAAGATTTGTGATTTGGCTTATCAAATTGACCATCTCGGTTATGGTAGCGATTTGTGTATGTATACACAGAATACATAATATCTCCTATGACTAGAATTTAAATAGGAATAAAGTGATAATACTTGCATATAAGACCAAAAGGCTCTAATAAATATTACTATTACTTACATCAATTAATGCTACTATGTGTTAATAACATTTACTTCTAAATACAACAACTGCTTAAATATTAATTATCATTTATTATCTATAAAATTATTTACGAACAAAATTTAAACAAGAAAGGAAGGTGAAACGACCTATATTACTCCTCTTTTTTCTCTCTATATTGAATGCTCTTTTGTGTTTTATGTTATTCATATAGAATTTCACTTAATTATATAATTGTTTTCTTTTTACTTTTTCTGTATGTATGTACGTCTTATATTACATATTTGTTCTTTTTATTTTTGCTATTATGTGTGTATAGAGACCCACCATTGTTGAGCTTGAAGTTCCAGAAATTGAAACTTTTTATTTGAAGATTTATTGTTTGATTCGATGTGGGTGCTATAAAATATTGCTTATAGTATCTTCGAGAAAGCTTCCCAGATCTAAATTTTTATGTGTATTTGAATATCCACCATTGTTGGGATTGAAACTCAGTTTTATTTTTGAAGATTTCTTGTTTGATTCAAAGTGGGTGTTGTTAAATATTGCTTATGTGAGCACGTGATTTTGCCCGACCAAAATACTCCTACAAAGTCACCAAATAGATTTTTCTAATTTATTTTAATTTTTATGGAATTTTTAGGAATATTTGTTAAATTGTTTGCATTTAGTTACTTTAATATTTTAAAAGTATAGAAAATACCTCAAAAATGTTCAAGATTCATGCATTGCATTTTTAGGTTGATATTTGCATTTTTAGGTTTAAGTTGTTAATTAATTGCATTAATAGACAAAAATTAAAAAATATTGGCCATTTTTTGCATTTTAATCTCAAAATAGCAATTCCCTTGCATTAGCTTCAAGTTATTTATTTATTAATAGGTTAAAAAATATAATTTCACAAATTAGATTTTAGTCTAGGACTTTTAGTTAAGTCAAAAAAAATCAAGAAAAAGTTAAAAAAGATAATAGATAAATAAAGAAAAGGGGAAGCCTTGTTTAATTCCCAATTTGAGCCAAGACTAGTCTCAGAAGCCCAATTCGATCCCCAAACCAACCAGCCCAGTCCCTTGCCCGGTCCAGT
>NC_031990.1:81443858-81444002 GCF_001879085.1 Nicotiana attenuata
CCCCCCCCTAACATAAAACCACGTCGTTTCGAGCTCTCAATCCTAGCCGTTGATCTTCCTTGATCGAACGGCTCGGAACTGACCCTCATTTCTCATATAAGTGTCCTAACTCTACCCCCAAACCCTAGAGACCCCCCCCCCCCC
>NC_031990.1:81444022-81466336 GCF_001879085.1 Nicotiana attenuata
CTCCGTCTCCCTCTTGAACTCTAACCCTAGCCACCCTAATTCCCATTCCCTCACCACCAGCCATCGCCCACCGGAAATCGCCCCACGGTGGTGGCCCATCACCAAACAACCCCAAGCTCACCGTCCACACTCCCGCACTCCCATAAACACTAATCAATCACTGATTTCCCAAAATCCCCACCCATTCTTGCTAATTTCATATCTGAGATTTCAACAAAAAAATCCTATGTCGCCCAAATAACCCCAAAATCACACACCACATTCCCCACACTCCCTTAAACACTATTCCATTGCTGATTTTCCCGAAATCCCTATCTATCTCCGTTAATCGCAGATCTGAATTTTAGAAAAACCTTAGGTCGCCCCTAACCCAATTTTTTTTTGTTATCTATGCGTTCAAGGCTCGATTGGAATCAAGACTTACGTTAAACAATTGTTCTTGTTAAGAACAATTGATTAATGTTAGTCTTGGTTCGTTCGAGAACCATTGGATTCCAACCAAGTCACCAGTTTTGGTCGAGTCGTTTTGATTCGTTGATTTCAGTCCGGCCAAGTCGGTATTCCTCTCTCTCTCTTTTGTTTTGATTCTATTGCTCTTTGTTTTTGTTGTTTTATTATTTATTACTTAGTTTTTTTATATGTTGTCACTGTTAATCCTGTTTCTCTTTTGCTTGAGATAGTATCAGTTCGTTTAGGTTCATTGAGTTCAATTGATTAATGGCATAAGTTTAGGGTTATTTGTTTAAAAACCATTTAAGTCCGGATTACTTCTGTATTTTTTGGTGTTAATTACTGATTTAAATTTGGTTGATGTCTTAGGCTGGTTTTTGTCTAATTGGGATTCTGTGGTTATGGGCTAAGATGCCCAAACCCAGGTTTATTGTTAAGGGGGTAAATTTGAGGATATGGCAGGGCATTATAGGAATTGAACTTGAGGGAATATTATGTACAACTGATTGGGAATGTTCTAGAGATAGGATATGGGTCTAAGATGCAAATAAACTGGAAATTAAGACAGATTTTGGGATGGAAATTGATCAATTTGAGAAGTAAAAAGGGGCAAAAACATATACAGAATAGCTGGAATGGACAGCTGTCATTCAGTTATAGAAGATCCTCTTTATTTTTTGAATTAAAAAGGAGCACATGGCAGAGTTAGCACCTATATATAGGACCTCTTCTCTCTCACAAAAAATGAATTTGGACACTTGAAAACCCAGATAATTTAGAAACTTTCTGGACCCTTAGTCTTTTCAGATTTTCTTCTCCTTTAGGTTTAAAGTTAGAAAAAAAATCTGACTCTTTTCGAAAAAAGAAGAAGAATCAGCTCTTCTATCTTCTGCTTTTCACTCGAAGTTTGGAGCTGTTTTGTTTGGATTTCTTGGTTGAAGCTGAAGTTTATTCTGAATTACTCTTTCTGTTTGGCTGTTACACCTTCTCAATTTCAGAGCTTTATTTTTGGTTGATTTGCTGTAAACAGGTATGTGGTTGAACATCTACCTGGCCCATAGGTCATATACATGAAGTTGTGAACTATCTGCTGCCTCATTTTCGAAGTTGTGTGATCATGAGTTTCAAATTCTAATTTTCTATCTCTGTTTCTGTTCTATTCTGTTATGTTGTCTTTCAGTAGGCTGAAGTTTGGTATTAAATGAATGTATTAAACACACTATGCATAAATTGGAAAGTCTGTAATGATGTCGAGTGTTAGTTCGAACATGTGATTGTTAGTTGGAATTGCTTCATGGTATATGTTTGAGGCTAGTGTAACCCTGATATTTAGTTGTGATGCTTAAGTTGTAGTTGTTTATAAGAGTTTTTTATGTGGAATATTTGAAGAGCTTCTCAGATCTGAAGCTTTGAAAAATAATGATGCCCTTGCATAACATTTACTGTCAGATCTGAAGGCCGGTTGAAACTCATTTATATTTATGTGGATATTTGTGTTAGAGGTAGTATCTCGCAGATTCAGAACACTATTTGAGTCTCTTGAATTGTTCAGCTATCCATTTGGGGTTATTATAGGGACTGCTGGATTCTGGGAGTCATCTTATAGTGACTTGATGATTCGTAACTAATTATTTGCAATGTTCATGGCCTGTAGTTCTAATTATAATTGCTATTGATTTCAAAGTTGAAATTAATTACTTCCTCCCCTAGACGTAGTATAGCATAATTCAAGGATGCATTGTTTAATTAATCTAGTTCAAGCTAGCACCACTGTTTCTAATGGCGTGTTAATGCAACAAATTAAGTCTATTATATAGTTATTCAGCATGTTTGATCTTCAGAACTTAGTATAATGTTTTGTTGTTTGTGTATTTGAAGCAGCGTGAATGTCAGATAAGGCCTTGGTATATTAAGGGCCTTCATTTCAAAATAGTTGGGCCTGGTATTTAGCCCAAATGAGACAGCATGATCAAAATCAGACCTGACGTGGTCTCTGGTTCCTTTTTCCGCTTCTGGGCTCAATTTCGAGCCCAATCAAGCCTTAGTAGCACCATTTTTAAAGGTGTGGCCAGAATAATGCATTGGGCTTGCTGCTTGGCCCATCTCTTCTTAATAGATAAAATCATACATATCTTTCCCCAATGTCGTATCCATAATTCGTGGCATCACAATAATCTCAAATGAGTTCAAAGAATAACCATGAACATTCATAGTTTGCTTTAGGCACGTTTATAATAAATCATCATGACTACGGGTACGATTCCCGTGACGTAGTTATGATACGTAATTCCCGAAATTCGGGTGCACATTTCATGTAACTCGACTACAAATTCGAACAATAATAAAATACACGTGTTGTAGATTGTGGGTATGATTTTCGTGACACGATTCGCAACATGTACAAAAACAAACAAGTGTACGACAATCGTAACTTGTTCCAGAAATAATTCCATAAATAATTAAAAGCGGTTTAAAGTTAAACATGCACAATAGGTTTTAAATAATTAATCAGATAATTAGATCAATTAGTAACAGTTGAGCGACCGTGCTAAAACCACGGAACCTGGGAGTGCCTAACACCTTCTCCCGGGTTAACAGAATTCCTTACCCGGATTTCTGTGTTTCGCGGACTGTAAAACAGAGTCAAAATTTCCTCGATTCGGGATTTTAAACCGGTGACTTAGGACACCATAAATTATCCCAAGTGGCGACTCTGAATTTGAATATAAATAATCCCGTTTCGGTTCGGTTATTGTCACTTTAATTGGAAAAACTCCCTATCCCCTGGGGGAAAAAGGAGGTGTGATAGCTCTGGCGACTCTGCTGGGGATCAAACCCAGAACTCTGGTTCAGGGTTCAAGAGAACGAGCTTAGAATAACTGTTATACTTGGCTTTTATTTATTATCTTTATTACATGTTTGAGCCTAATGTGCTAAATGCCGCTTTTTACCGCTTTGATATTGTTTGAACTGTATATAAATTGTTACAAAACCCTTCTTTTCTCTGAGTCTTCTAAATCTTCCGGGAAGTGCACGCTGGCGTGACTTCTTTTCTGTTAGAGTCACACCCTAATTTAGAACGAGGATCAGATCAGTTACAAAGCCGGATGGCCTTTTGGTTACCAGTACGTTGCCCCCCCCCCCCCCCTCCGACTCGAGTTGTCCGCTCGGGTAAGCCATGTCTAGAACAATCACCCAGGATTTAAACCTAGAATAACATAGCCTCATGCCGGATCCTTAGTATGAACGCTTGTTTGCATCACGTGCATCTGACTTTGGGGACTCAACACAGGGGTTGGGTCCGTCTAGGACAGGTGTACCCGAAATTAGAAGACCATCCTGATGCATTTTTACGTGCTATATGTGCATTTACTTGTTTCGGCTTGCATGTTGACCGGCTTTTAGATTAGGGAAGAAAATCAAAGGAAAACCAAGTTTGAGGTAAGAGAGAGAAAATCACCCTTTCTGAAAGTCCCGGCATCCAAAATACTCTGAAATGCTGCCGAAAGTTTGAAAAAAAAGAAGAAAAGTCGTTCCAAAATAAATCACATTTTCCTGTTACGTCGAAATTTGCCGAACTACGCGGGTCTGATTCTCACCGGATGTGATATAGGTAGCAAACCTCATCGGTTCCGGCCCCCAATTTTCAAAAATCCAAAAATATTTTCCTTTACTTCCTTCTTTAGAAAAGTCTTTCTTTGAGACCCCAATTTTCAAAAAAAATTCAAAAATATTTCCATTTACTTCTTTCTCTAGAAAAGTCTTTCTTTAAGACCCCAATTTTCAAAAAATCCAAAAATATTTTCTTTTAATTACTTCTAAAAATCCAAAAAATATTTTCATTATTCTTTAGAAGTTTTTCTTTCGAAAATTTAAAAGAAAATTCAAGATTCAAAAATATTTTCTTTAGAAGTCTTTCTTTCATAATTTTAACATAAAAATCCAAAAATCCAAAGATATTTTCTTTCTTCTTTAGAAGTTTGTCTTTCGAAATTCCAAGTGCAAGGATTTAGTTAAGAGTTAGTTAAGGCCGGGATGAAGCATGCAACTGTTCAAACACACGATAGAAGCATTTAATTATTTAGGTGCATTGCATGCCAAACGTGCGATTGCCTATCTGTGAAACTCTTAAACACTAACAAGTTTGTTGTTGCAATCAGTACAGGAAGGTGGTTAGTTTTTTTGGCATTCTGGCAAGTCATCCATATAACACCAGGTCAAAACACAAGGCAATCATGGCTAGCAAAGAATTAGACACAAGTGTTGTTGACCCGCCGAGAGAGATGGTGGAATCTGAGTCTGGTTTGAAAGAAGAGGTATACAAGCTGAAGCACCAAATGGCGGAAATGTATCAAGCATGGATCAGGGGGCATCATCCACCGTCATTCCTTGCCAACTATACAGAAAACCCTGCTTTCACCCCACCAATATCACAATCCCAAGATCCCACTATTGTTGATTTGTCCCCTCAGCATGCACTAGGCTTCACCCCTTACCACTACTATCCCGGCGCCTCAACTCAAATTGTCCAGGCTCCCCCAGCCAAAGTAACTGCATACCCCGCTCCGCCATCTACTCCTGTCTTCGTAGCCCCTCCGCGAGCTACCCTCCATCGATCTTCTAGTGAGCCGGCGTTCCAAGCCCAAGATAACCAATACTATGCTCTAGAGCTCACTTTCAAAGTCCCGGATCATTGCTCCTACACTCCTCACTTTGAACTTCCTATCGAAACTGAGAAACCACCCAAGAACACGGAGCGGGAGGAGATATTTAGGAAAGTAAAGAGCTTGGAGCAATCATTGAGGAGTATACAAGGGTTAGGAGGCCATAAAGGCAACCACGCAAGCGATCCAGAATGGCACCGAGGGCGTGTTAGGGAAAAAGAAGAAAGAAGATGTTGCTATGGTCGTCTCAGGATCGTGGCATGGCCCAAGGGGTTCACCTCACCATTACACCCAGCCTCGACCCCAACCTCAAATCTATACCCAAGCTCCATATAATCCACCCCAACACTACTTCCTACCACAAGACCCCCAATATTCAGTCAGACCACCCCAATACCACGTCCACCACGCACATTCATATGCTCAACCCCCTCCTTACCTGCAATGGCGTGCTCCAGCTCCACAAAATCCTTATCCACCTCGACAAACATACCGAAACCCTACTGGTCCAAACTTTCGACCCAGGCCGGAGTACAGAAAGGAAAGGCAGCAGCGGAAACAAACTTTCACCCCGCTTGGAGAGTCTTATGCCAGTTTGTTTCAAAGGTTGAGGCAGTTGGACGTTCTGAGGCCGATTGAGTCAAAGTTACCAAATCCCCCTCCAAAGAACCTGGATTATTCCCTCATATGCGCATATTGTTCTGATGCTCCGGGGCACGACACAGAAAAGTGTTGGCATTTGAAGAGCGCCATCCAAGAGCTTATCGATACAAATCAAATTATGGTCCAGAGCCCGGAAGCGCCAAACATCAATCAAAATTCGTTGCCAGCCCATGCTGAGACGCATGTGATTGAGATAGTGCATAAGGATGGGGCGCCCGAGAAGCCTTCAAGTCTGTCATGATGATCCGTGCCAGTGAAAGTAATTCGATCAAAACTCCAGGTGTCACAAATGCAATATCTTCGACCGCTGAAGGGTTGACAGACAAGCTAAGCACGCCCAATGTTAAGCCGCCTGTATTAGTCGTGAATGGGTTCACAGATGATGTTGAAGCAAAGCAAGGAAAGCCGAAAGTGGTCGTGCCGGGGGCAGCAAGTTGGCCTATCATAATCGTGGAAGGGAATTGCATTGTCCCTGTTGTTATTAAACCTGTGACCCAGCTGCCGATAGATAACACCAAGGTTGTTCCATGTAATTACAAGCAAGTGATAGTAACTTATAAAGGGAAAGAAGTGGAAGAGGAAGTTAATGAAACCCGGGGATTGACTCGTTCGGGGAGATACATTACCCCAAAGGAATTAAGGAAAGCTAAGCCATTCAAAGATAACCCAATCCCGGTAAAGAAGCCAGTTACCGAAGAGGAGGCGGAAGAATTCTTGAGAAAAATGAAGGTGCAGGACTACTCCATCGTAGAACAGTTAAGGAAGACACCTGCTCTGATTTCTCTTCTATCATTGTTGATACATTCAGACGAACATCGTCGTGCCCTCACGAAGATTTTGAATGAGGCTCATGTCCCTGATAAGATCACGGTGAACCATTTGGAGAAGATTGCTAACAAGATATTCGAGGCAAACAAGATCACTTTCTCGGATGACGAGCTTCCTTTGGAGGGTACAGAACACAATCGAGCTCTTTATCTCACAGTGAAATGCAAGGATTCTGTGGTCTCGAGGGTACTAGTTGATAATGGTTCTAGTGCAAATATTTGCCCTCTCTCCACTATGCAAAACTTGAAAATTGATACTGAAAGGATCCACAAGAACAGTATATGTGTTCGAGGTTTTGAGGAGGGGGAAAAGATTCTGTTGGCGATATCATGCTCGAACTGACAATAGGACCAGTTGAATTCACTATGGAGTTCCAGGTGTTAGATGTGGCCGTCTCCTACAGTTTACTGTTGGGTAGACCTTGGATACATGTTGCCAAGGCAGTCTCGCCTTCTCTGCACCGGATGGTAAAGTTAGAGTGGGACAGGCAAGGAATAGTTGTGCACGGTGACGAGAACTTATGTGCGTACAGTGATACATCCGTCCTGTTTATTGAAATTGAAGATGATAAAGGGCCTTGGGTCTACCAAACTTTCGAAATAGTGTCAGTTGTGAAGGTTCTGAAAGGGGAATGCATTCCAGGTCCAAAGATAGCCTCTGCATCTGTCATGGTAGCAAATGAAATGTTGAAGAATGGTTTTGTGCCGGGCAAAGGTCTGGGTTCATCTTTACAAGGTATCGTGCATCCAGTGTGTCTACGTGAAAATCTGGGTACGTTTGGTCTAGGATTCAAGCCCACAGGGGAGGAGGTGAAGAGGGCTAAAAGGTTGAAAAAGAAGGCATGGTCACTCCCTAAGCCTATCCTACGCCTCTCCAGGTCCTTTGTCAAGCCAGGGGTCGTGAAGCGCCCAGTGTCAGCAGTCCCAAATCCTGTGGTCGACTTTGATAAAGAGTTGATCGAGAGGTTCCAGAGTATATTTGATGAGGTGAACCTGGTGGAAATTGGGGAAGGTTCCAGCAAAGCAGATGTGCAGTTTGTTGAGCCAAAAGTGAAGCTTAACACTTGGAAGGCTACTCCTCTCCCTACTCGGGAAGGAGTTTTGGTAGTTTGCTTTGTTTTCCTTTCTGTTATCTGGATTATTCCAGAGTTGTAATCTAGATTTTTATTTTTCGCTTGTTTTGATGTACAAACCCTTCTATCCTTTATTTCAATGAAATGCAATTTCCCTTTTTTTCCATTACTCCTGATAGTGTTTCATTTTTGTCTTTCTTTGTACAGTTCTTTTTATGCTGGTTTCAATGACATGACATGCATGAGGAATTTTTGGCCAAGTCTTAAAAGCCAATCTAACTCTGAAATAATAATCCAAGAAGTAGAGTGTGATGATGAAACAGAATATGATAAAAGATGCGTTTGAGGACAAATAAAGATCTACGCATTCTGAAATAACCTGAAACTTGAATTGGGTGAAACTGAGGCAGTTAGTTTGGGAAATCAAGAGGTTGATAAGAGCATACAACGAGGAAATGTCTCTCAAACAGTTTGAGATAGATCAGTTAGTGTTAAAATGTATTCTTCCACATCAAGCTGAAGCTAAAGGCAAGTTTGCCCTAAACTAGCAGGGGTCGTTCGTTGCGACAGAAGTGTTGCCCAACGGCGCTTTGTATTTAACAGATATAGAAGCCATATGTGTAGACATGGCTGTCGATTATGATGCAGTCAAGAGATATTATGTATGATTTCTTTGGTTTGTCTTCAATTGCGTTATTTATATTTGGCATGTTTCAAAGATTGGAATGACGAAGGCATTTTTTCCAGCTATCTAAACATTTTTATCCTTTGTTACCCCTTTTGAGCCTTATTTGTTTTCTTTCACACCCCTCTTGTGGAATCAGAAGTAGAGTCTAGAAATAGAAAAAAAGAAGAAAAGAGGAAAATAAAAAAAAAAAGCAAAAGAAAAAGTAACAAAAACAAAGCAACTCTTATTCCTTGAACTACGTTCGACCTGATTCCTTTAAGGATACGTAGGCATCCTTGCACGGTTCGGTTCCATCAAAATAAAAATCCAAAATTCCCCAGACACAAAGAAACTGGGGCAGAAGTTGTGGTGCTGCAAAAGATCTGATTCCAAAAGTTGTAATTTTGAACCCTGCTATTCAAAACTATTTTTGAGCTTGCATGCCGCCTTTTCTTTCTAACCCCGTCCAAAAGCCCACACCACCGTCCAAAGAAAGACCTTCTGATCAATCCTTCAGGAATGCCAAGTCAAGCGAGATAGATGTATGATTCGCATCATGGGTAACACTCTGTTCATGCAAGGAAAAATGAATAAATGAGAGAGTCTTATTGGTGAAAACCCTCACGGGCACCGTAAGGCGATGGAAAGCTGAGAGAAAATTAAAATGAGAGAGTCTTTTTGGTGAAAACCCTTGCAGGCACCGTAAGGCGACGGTGAGTTGAGAGATGAATAAATGAGAGAGGTTTGCTGGTGAAAACCCTTCAGGGCACTACAGGCCGAATGAGGTTCGTGACTTCGCGGAGAGATTGGATTATGGAAATCCCGGTTGTAATGTATGAAGATGGGTCACGAACTGAAATGTGATTAGGTGAATGGTCTGGGCTGATCAATCCGAAATGCATGTCATGATCATTGGGGCCAGCTGCTTCCCTCAGATAAGTCTCTTTTCCATTCTTTCTCAAATAGTCATCTTGGTTCAAATTTTCTTCTTTATTCCTAATTCTCGAAGTCACTTTGCTTCGTTTCTTTTGGGTCTACCTCTCTAAGTCTTTTTCAATGATAGCCTTGTTAAGCAAGCAAGAAAGGATTTCAAAGCCTACCACCGACTTCCAATTGCACAAAGCAAAGTTCGGCCCATAGCACATCACAAATGGAATGATTCAGAATGAGCAATAAGGTGTTAATGGGAGTTCAAGCGGTCAAATGATTAACAAATTTTGAGGAAGTATAGCGGTTCAAAATTGGCAGGACAGAGTTTTCAAAAAACAGGTTGAGTGTAAGCTACTCGGGTCATTCAAGGTTTTTGTGGTTGAGGTTCGATCAGAAGGTCAAACAGTTCTTTGCTAGCCCAAAGCAACTAATCGGAACAAAGCATGACAATGGAAAAGCAGCCACCTTCATATAGGATGCCACAAACTAACCACCACATTTTCAAACTGACAAGATTTTCTTTGATTGAAACAGGGGCGGGCAATTTTGTTTCTGCAGAAATCCTCCATGAGGAAAGCATGTCCAGATAGGTTAGCCGTAAGTTTTCAGGGCCCTCCTGGATAATGGATTCAGTTTCAAATTTTCAGGACCCTCCTAGATAATGGAATTCAGTTTCAAGTTTTCAGGACCCTCCTGGATAATGGGATTTGGTTTCAAATGTTCAGGACCCTCCTGGATAATGGGATTTTGTTTAAGTTTTCAGGACCCTCCTGGATAATGGGAACTAATTTTAAGCTTTCAGGCTGGATAATGGGATATAGTTTAAAGTTTTCAGGACACTCCTGGATAATAGGATATAGTTTCAAGTTTTCAGGACCCTCCTGGATAATAGGATATAGTTTCAAGTTTTCAAGACCCTCCTAGATAATGGGATTTTGTTTCAAATGTTCAGGACCCTCCTGGATAATGGGTATGTAGATTTACGTTGTCAGGACCCTCCAAGATAATGGGATTCAGTTTCAAATTTTCAGGACCCTCCTGGATAATAGGATTTAGTTTCAAATGTTCAGGACCCTCCTAGATAATGGGGATGTAGTTTAAGCTGTCAGGACCCTCCTGGATAATGGGATTTAATTTCAAGTTGTCAGGACCCTCCTGGATAATGGGATTTAGTTTCAAGTTTTCAGGACCCTCCTGGATAATGGGGATGTAGTTTATGTTTTCAGGACCCTCCTGGATAATGGGATTTAGTTTTAAGATTTCAGGACCCTCCTGGATGATGGGGATGTAGTTTCAAGTTTTCAGGACCCTCCTGGATAATGGGATTTGGTTTCAAATGTTCAGAACCCTCCTGGATAATGGGATTTAGTTTGAAATGTTCAGGACCCTCCTGGATAATGGGGATGTAGATTAAGCTGTCAGGACCCTCCTGGATAATGGCATTTAGTTTCAAATGTTCAGGACACCCTCCTGGATAATGGGGGTGTAGTTTAAGCTGTCAGGACCCTCCTGGTTAATGGGATTTGGTTTCAAGTTTTCAGGACCCTCCTGGATAATGGGGATTTAGTTTAAGCTTTCAGGACCCTCCTGGATAATGGGATTTAAATTCAAGTTGTCAGGACCCTCCTGGATAATGGGATTTAGTTTCAACTTTTTAGGACCCTCCTGGATAAAGGGGATGTAGTTTAAGTTTTCAGGACCCTTCTGGATAATGAGATATAATTTCAAGTTGTCATGACCCTCCTGGATAATGGGATTTAGTTTTAAGTTTTCAGGACCCTCCTGGATAATGGGATGTAGTTTAAGCTGTTAGGACCCTCTTGGATAATGGGATATAATTTAAAGTTTTCATGACCCTCCTGGATAATGGGATTTAGTTTCAAGTTTCAGGACCCTCCTAGATAATGAGATTTAGTTTTAAGTTTTCAGGACCCTCCTGGATAATGGGATTTAGTTTCAAGTTTTCAGGATCCTCCTGGATAATGGGATTTAATTTTCAAATCGTTAGGACCCTCCTAGATAATGGGATTTAATTTCAGATTTTCAGGACCCTCCTGGATAATGGGATATAGTTTCAAGTTCTCAGGACCCTCCTGTATAATGGGATTCAACTAACATTCATGAATGTTCTTGGTCCAAACTGGGGCAGAAAAGTTTCTTTTGTTTTGTCTGTTTTGTTATAGCAGCAGGCGCCCACCTAGAGAACAAGGAAATTCATTTCAAGTATTAGGTCAAGTAGCTGGCACCCACCTGGAGAACGAGGGAATTCATTTCAAGTATTAAATCAAGTAGCAGACGCCCACCTGGAGAACGAGGGAGTTCATTGCAGAGTTAAGTTCAAAGTCCAAGACAACAACAGGAACCCGCCTGAAGAATGGGGTCAATTCAAGTTAGAAGTAATAGAAGCTTGCTTCAAGAGTGCGAGCCAACAGTTCAAGATGCACTACAGAACCGTAGAAGTTTCAAGATCAAGTTTGAAGACCTATAGATAGGAATCTTGTAACTCATAGCTGATAGACTTTCTTAGCTTCTTTCCAATTTTGATTGCGGTGTAATAAGGAGTTCAGCAAGCAGTAATAGCAGCAGCAGCAGTGAAATCACATCTTCTCGGTAGTCCCAGCTACCAAAACTTCCAGAACTACACTGAACTGATTCCTTTATAGCCAAGGATATGTAGGCAACCTCGGAAGCAGGGTTCGGTCAAACTTTTCAAAATGCTTCACATGGAGTATCCAAACGAGCAAAAATCACTCGTATTCGCTCACTTTATCTTTGCCCGAAAACTCTTCGTGTTTCCGAGCAAAGAGAGGCAGCTGTGAGCACGTGACTTTTGCCCGACCAAAATACTCCTACAAAGTCACAAAATAGATTTTTCTAATTTATTTTAATTTTTATGGAATTTTTAGGAATATTTGTTAAATTGTTTTCATTTAGTTGCATTTTAATATTTTAAAAGCATAGAAAATACCCCAGAAAATGTTCAAGTTTCATGCATTGCATTTTTAGGTTGATATTTGCATTTTTAGGTTTAAGCTGTTAATTAATTTAATTAATAGACAAAAATCAGAAAATATTGGCCATTTTTTGCATTTTAATCTCAAAATAGCAATTCCCTTGCATTAGCTTCAAGTTATTTATTTATGTTTAGGTTAAAAAAATATAATTTCACAAATTAGGTTTTAGTCTAGGATTTTTAATTAACACTAGTAGGTCAAAAAAAATCAAGAAAAAGATAAAAAAGATAATAGAAAAATAAAGAAAAGGGGAAGCCTTGTATAATTCCGAATTTGGGCCAAGACTAGTCTCAGAAGCCCAATTCGATCCCCAAACTGACCAGCCCAGTCCCTTGCCCGGTCAGCCCCCCCCCCCCCCCAATTAAATAAAACGACGTCGTTTCGAGCTCTCAATCCTAGCCGTTGATCTCCCTTGATCGAACGGCTCGGAACTGACCCTCATTTCTTATATAAGTGTCCTAACTCTACCCCCAGACCCCTAGTAACCCCCGACCCCCCCCCCCCATTCTTCTCCGTCTCTCTCTTGAACTCTAACCCTAGCCGCCCTAATTCCCATTCCCTCACCATCAACTGCCGCCCACCGAAAATCGCCCCACGGCGGCGGCCCGTCACCAAACAACCCCAAACTCACCCTCCACACTCCCCGCACTCCCTTAAACATTAATCCATCACTGATTTCCCCAAAATCCCCACCCATTCTTGCTAATTTCAGATCTGAGATTTCAACAAAAAAAACCTATGTCGCCCAAATAACCCCAAAATCACACTCCACACTCCCCACACTCCCTTAAACACTAATCCATCGCTGATTTCCCCGAAATCCCCATCTATCTCCATTAATCACAGATCTGAATTTAAGAAAACCCTAGGTCGCCCCTAACCCGACTTTTTTGTTATCTATGCGTTCAAGGCTCGATTGGAATCAAGACTTACGTTAAACAATTGTTCTTGTTAAGAACAATTGATTAATGTTAGTCTTGGTTTGTTCAAGAACTATTGGATTCCAACCAGGTCACCAGTTTTGGTCGAGTCGTTTTGATTCGTTGATTTCAGTCCGGCCAAGTCGGTATTCCCCTCTCTTTTCTTTTGATTTTGTTGCTCTTTGTTTTTGTTGTTTTATTATTTATTACTTAGTTTTTATTTTTTATTTTGTCACTGTTAATCCTATTTCTCTTTTGTTTGAGATAGTATCAGTTCGTTTAGGTTCATTGAGTTCAATTGATTAATGGCATAAGTTTAGGGTTATTTGTTTAAAAACCATTTAAGTCGGGATTAATTCTGTTTTTTTTGTGTTAGTTACTGATTTAAAGTTGGAGGATGTCTTAGGCTGGTTTTGGTCTAATTGGAATTCTGTTGCTATGGGCTAAGAAGCCCAAACCTAGGTTTATTGTTAAGGGGGTAAATTTGAGGATATGGTAGGACATTATAGGAATTGAACTTAAGGGATTATTATGTACAACTGATTGGGAATGTTCTAGAGATAGGATAAGGGTCTAAGATGCAAATAAACTGGAAATTAAGACAGATTTTGGGATGGAAATTGATCAATTTGAGAAGTAAAAAGGGGCAAAAATATATACAGAATAGCTGGAATGGACAGCTGTCCAACAGCTGTCCATATTCAGTTATAGAAGATGCTATTTATTTTCTAAATTAAATAGGAGCACATGGCAAAGTTAGCACCTATATATAGGACCTCTTCTCTCTCACAAAAAATGGATTTGGACACTTGAAAACCCTGATAATTTAGAAACTTTCTGGACCCTTAGTCTTTTCTGATTTTCTTCTCCTTTAGGTTTAAAGTTAGAAAAAATATTCGACTCTTTTCGAAATAAAAAGAAGAAGAATCAGCTCTTCTATCTTCTGCTTTTCACTCGAAGTTTGGAGCAGTTTTCTTTGGATTTCTGGGTTGAAGCTGAAGTTTATTTTGAATTATTCTTTCTGCTGTTGTTCTGTTTGGCTGTTACACCTTCTCAATTTCAGAGCTTTATTTTTGGTTGATTTGCTGTAAACAGGTATGTGGTTGAACATCTACCTGGCCCATAGGTCATATACATGAAGTTGTGAACTATCTGCTGCCTCATTTTCGAAGTTGTGTGATCATGAGTTCCAAATTCTGATTTTCTGTCTCTGTTTCTGTTCTATTCTATTATGTTGTCTTTCAGTAGGCTGAAGTTTGGTATTAAATGAATGTATTTAACACACTATGCATATATTGGAAAGTCTATAATAATGTCGAGTGTTAGTTCGAATATGTGATTGTTAGTTGGAATTGCTTCATGGTATATGTTTAAGTCGAGTATAACCCTGATATTTAGTTGTGATGCTCAAGTTGGAGTTATTTAAAAGAGTTTTTTTGGTGGAATATTTGAAGAGCTTCTCAGATCTGAAGCTTTGAAAAATAATGATGCCCTCGCATAACATTTGCTGTCAGATCTGAAGGACGGTTGAAACTCATTTAACTTTATGTGGATATTTCTGTTAGAGGTCGCAGGTTCAGAACACTATTTGAGTCTCTTGAATATTTCAGCTATCCTTTTGGGGTTATTATAGGTACTGCTAGATTTTGGGAGTCATCTTATTGTGACTTGATGATTCATAACTAATTATTTGCAATGTTCATGGCTTGTAGTTCAAATTATAATTGCTATTGATTTCAAAGTTGAAGTTAATTACTTCCTCCCCTAGACGTAGTATAGCATGATTCAAGGATGCATTGTTTAATTAATCTAGTTCAAGCTAGTACCACTGTTTCTAATGGCGTGTTAATGCAACAAATTAAGTCTATAATATAGTTATTCGGCATGTTTGATCTTCAGAACTTAGTATAATATTTTGCTTTTTGTGTATTTGAAGCAGTTTGAATGTCAGATAAGGCCTTAGTATATTAAGGGCCTTCATTTCAAAATAGTTGGGCCTGGTATTTAGCCCAAATGAGACAGCATGATCAAAATCAGACCTGACGTGGTCTCTGGTTCCTTTTTCCGCTTCTGAGATCAATTTCGAGCCCAATCAAGCATTAGTAGCACCATTTTTAAAGGCGTGGCCAGAATAATGCATTGGGCTTGCTGCTTGGACCATCTCTTCTTAATAGCTATAATCATACATATCTTTCCCCAATGTCGTATCCATAATTCGTGGCCTCGCAATAATCTCAAATTAGTTTTAAGAATAACCATGAACATTCATAGTTTTCTTTAGGCGTGTTTATAATAAATCATCATGACTACCGTTACGGTTCCCGTGACGTAGTTGTGATACGTAATTTCCAATATTCGGGTGCAATTTCATGTGACTCGACTACAACTTCGAACAATAATAAAATGCACGTGTTGTAGATTGTGGGTACGGTTCCCGTGACATGATTCGCAACATGTACAAAAACAAACAGGTGTACGACAATCGTAACTTGTTCCTGAAATAATTTCATAAATAATTAAAAGCGGTTTAAAGTTAAAACATGCACAAATAGGTTTTAAATAATTAATCAGATAATTAGGCCAATTAGTAACAGTTGAGCGACTAAAACTACGGAACCGGGGAATGCCTAACACCTTCTCCCGGGTTAACAGAATTCCTTACCCGGATTTCTATGTTTTGCGGACTGTAAAACAGAGTCAAACTTTCCTCGATTCGGGATTTTAAACCGGTGACTTGGGACACCATAAATTATCCCAAGTGGCGACTCTGAATTTGAATATAAATAATTCCGTTTCGGTTGTTGTCATTTTAATTGGAAAAACTCCCTATCCCTGCGGGAAAAAGGAGGTGTGACAGCTTATAGTACCTTCTGGAAGTTCATACTAAAATTTGATAGCGTTTGGAGCTAATTTGAGGTAATTGAGATCGAAATTTTCAGCTGAAAATCAAAGAAGAACATAACTACCCAATAGTATACCGCTACGGTATACAATATGTTGTAGGAGTATATAGCTATACTGCAACAATATACTATTATAGTTTACAATATACTGCAACGGTATATTGAATAATCGAAGAAGAACACAATTACTTAATAGTATATCTCTACACTATACAATATACTATAGGAGTATATAGTTATACTGCAACAAAAAGAAAAAATAAGAAGAAAACGAGAAAAAAGAAAAGGAGAAAAGAAAAAAAAGAAAAAGAAAAGAAGCATAGAAATAAAAAAGAATTGGAGAATAAAGAAAAATTCCCCATAAAAACTACTATGGGTAGGAAATGTAATTAGTTTATGGATAGAAAAATAAATGGGTAGACAAGGGTAAATAGTTTTATTTTTGTGGGTAACTGTATCATTCTCCCTTTTGGTTTGGTGGGTGGCCCAACAAAAACTGTATAATCAGATGGGTTGGGCCACTACTGCCTAGGCCCAAATTCTGTTTAAGCTAGATTCTTTTTTTTATTTTATTTTATTTTATTTTATTTTTAATATTGTAGTATTGGCAAACTTCATACAGAAGCATATCCTACTCCCCCTCCATTGTTTATTCTACTTCTTCTTTCTGTACAATAACTGCCAAACCCATTTGTTGTTACTCGAAGTTCACTTAAATGAATTTTGCTTTGTATCTTTGTAAAATTAAGTAAATTTTTTTAATTGTAATATCCTTTAATGGACTTCTAAATTAAGCAGCAATTACAAACATAAAGTCCTAGTAAAGATCCTACTACTTTGTCATCATTCACGCAGAATCCCATGTTATTGTTTGGTCAGCGAATCATACTTGGTACTGATATATCTCTTGACTAATAGTGTGGGAAAGTTTTAATTTTCCAATGAGTATTTATTTTTTGGCCAAAATTACCTGTTAGGAAATCTGTGGTTAGTTCGGAGAAAAAAAAAATTAACTGCAGCCTAACATACAAGTCTAAAGTTAAGTTTTGTAATTTGAATTTCAGGCGAAAAAATCAAAAGTTTGTCCTTGACAAGCCAAATTTCACGCTATTGGGTTGCTGGTTACGAAGTGGCTAAACTTTTAAAATTTTAAACAATACCGCTATGGTTTAAAATTAAATAATGATCCCAAAATTGGCTATAGTTGCCGTTTCCCCTTTATAATGTGGCAATGAAAAATAATGAATTTGGGTTAAAATTAAATAATAAAAAATACCGCTATGGTTTAAAATTAAATAATGACCCCTTCATTTGCTTGAATAAACTCTAAAATTCTTGTTCTTAATTGAATGCTATATATCTCTTAATTGCATGTGTAGTTTATTATTCAGTTGTCCAATTAAACTGCATAGCTTTTTGTTTTTTCATTGTTCGTAGAATTGTTTCCTACTTTTTAAGAAGTCATACAGTAATATTTAAATTTAGTTCTTTTATCCCGTCCTTTTATGAACTGATTTACTATATAAGATGCTACTTCTGATTGTACTACAAACTTTATATATATATATATATATATATATATATATATATATATATATATATATATATATATATATATATATATATATATATATATATATATATCATTGTACTACAAACTCTATGGATTGTCTTTGAACTTTCATGGACCATTGAGCTTTCTTCTTATCTAACTATATCATCTTTCAAAACTAATGATGGACGATGTTTAACCTAAAATCTGAGCTTTAGATAAATTAATTAATTTTATGCAATAGGACCACAAGAAATTGAAATAAACTAATAAAATTAATCTTTACTAGTAGAAAATCGTAAAAGAATAATGAAGTAGAGAAAAGAATAAAGTAAAGGAGTTCTTTTTGAATAGTTCTTGGCCGAAAGAAGTTGACGAACAATGCCAACAATTGAAAATAGAGTGCTTCATTGAATTGAGTATAGTAACGGTAAATAAATTAAATTGATTCTGCATAGCTTACAATTATGGAGAAGAAGTGTATTTGTAGTACAACCTAATGTTAATTCTTCCTAATTGTATTGGCAAAATTCGGATTTATCACGTGGACAACACAATAAACAACACATGGCAAGTATGTCTTTGGCCTCATTTGTTTGTACTTAATAAAGGTCTGAATCTTAATCATTCAGATCTCAAATATTAAGTGTGTTTGTTTTTAAAGTCTGAATCTTAATCATTCAGGTCTTCATCATTAAGTATGTTGGTTTTGTTACTTCACAACCATTTAATGGGTCTGAACAGATCTGTATGATTAATATATATAACAAAGACTTAACTTCACTAAGATGCTATCATTTACATTCATTACGAACTGTTGCCACAGCCGACCATTATCAACTACCACCACTGCCACGACCCAAAATCCACTAAGAGTCGTGATAGCGCCGGACACCACTATCAGGCAAGCCAACACCAATTTGCTTGAAATTTCTTGTTTTAACATTTTCGAAATCGTTCTTTTTGTACATTAAACAATACGTAATAAGTTTTACTAAATAGATACTGATGTCTTTAACAAACTCAATATTAAACAATCCCATAATCATCCCAGAACCCGGTGTCACAAGTGCATGAGCTGTCTCTAGGAAACAAAATAATACAACAACTGTCCGGGAATACAAATAGGACAGATAATAAATATGGAAATCTGAAAGAGACTCTGCTGGCTGCGGGTCGTCTCGAGAAGTGCAGCTCACCTAAGTCTCTGTATCAACCATGCTACTACGCCCACTAGGCCGCTAGAGATGCAAGTGTCTGTGCAACAAAAATGCACAGCAAGTGTAGTATGAGTACGAAAACAACGTGTACTCAGTAAGTATCCCGCCTAATCTCGAAGAAGTAGAGACGAGAGGTCGACTTCGACACTTACTAGTGATCTAATGATGATACATCAATAATATAACAAGTCGAGGGTTTATATAAACATGAATGTAATTCAATAGAGTGAAGCAAGTAAACAATTCTTTCTTTTATATGTTAATTTCCAATTTCCTTTTTCATCATTTATACATATGTTCTCAAGATGGAAAGAAACATTATCAACTTCAGTAAATTACAAGGCAAGCCATACAAGCATGCGCAAATCATGCCGAGGACGTACGGCCCGATCCAACAATATTTAAACTGTGCACTGCCAGAGGGTCGAACGGCGCGAACCATAGATGCATCTATTACCCCACTCGCGAATCATACATGCGACGCGGTCAAATGTATTTAACCACAACAACAGGCAGACAAGAATATGTGTGAGGAGAGCTATTACCCATGAAAATATCAACTTCTTTTTAAAAAGGCCAAGAAAATGATGTTCTTCTTATTAGAGTCATTTACCACATTCAACATGATTTAAGAAATCCCCAAATTAATCATAGAGTTACAAGAACATCACATAAGGCATGCTTTTGGGTCCTAAACTACCCGGAGTTAAGCATAATAGTGGCTACGCACGGACTCTCGTCACCTAGTACGTACGTAGCCCCCGCATTTAGTGGCAAATTATTCAATTATTACACCTATGGGGACAATCCCTCTTACAAGGTTAGATAGGAGACTCACCTCGCTCCGAAGCCTATATCCCAATTCAAGAACGCGCTCAAACCTCCAAATTGGAGCCGAACGATCCAAAATTATTCAAATGGGGTAAGAACTAGTCAATACATGCTCAAAATTTCATATTCTAATTATTAAACCAATTTCCCAACCCTAAATGCAAGGTTCCTAAAATTTATCCCCGGGCCCACGTGCCCGGATTCCGGAAATTTTTGAAGAAAATTGTTACCCATAACCTAAGGATCAATAATATATAATTTCTACTTCATTCCATCACAAATTTCGTGGTTAAATCTTGTTTTTATCAAAATCTAGGTTTTTCATCTAAACCATTGATTTTCCTTAATTTTCACATGTTAATCTACCCATAATCTATGTATTTAACTCATGTGTGTAGAAATTACTTACCTCAAAGTGCTAGGTGAAAACCCTCTTCCAAGAGCTCCAAAAATTGCCTAAGAGGATGAAGGAAATGAGTTAAATTGTCTAATTCTCAAAATTAATAGCTGGACACAGGCCTCTGATGTCGCATTTGCGACACCAGGTTCGCAAATGCGAGAGTCGCAAATGTGACAAAAGACTGACAAATGCGAAGCCTGCTCCCCCTGCCATCATCGCATTTGCGACAAGAAGATCGCAAATGCGAAGACTCAATCGCAAATGCGATCACCGACTGATCTGGCCCATTTCGCAAATGTGATAAGGGTTTCGCAAATGCGAACCCTTCAGGCCTCGCAAAAGTGACACAATTGTTGCAAATGCGAACAATCCCCCAGCTGCCCATGTTCGCAAATGCGAATAGAACCTCGCAAATGCGATGACCGCATTTGCGACCAAAGCATCGCAAATGCGATCATACCAGTACCAGCAATCCTATTTCTTAGCAAATCACTCCGAAGCTATTCCGAATCTCACCCGAGCCCCCGGGGCTCCAAACCAAACACTCGCACAAGTCTATAAACATAACACGAAAAATCACATCAAACAACGGTAAAACCATGAATCACACTCCAATTCAAGCTTAATGAACTTTAAGATTTCAAACTTCTACTTCCGATGTTTAAACCTATCAAATCACGTCCGATTGACCTCAAATTTTGCACACAAGTCATGTTCGACATTGCGGACCTACTCTAACTTTCGGAATTGGAATCCAACCCTGATATCAAAAAGTCAACTCTCGGTCAAACTTCCCAAAAACCTTCAACTTTCTATCTTTAGCCAAATGACTCCAGAATGACCCAGGGACCTCCCGAATTCGCTTCCGATCACGCTCCCAATACCAGAATCACCATACGGAGCTATTCCCAGACTCGGAATCCCAAACGGACATCGATAACACTGAAATGTACTTTAACCCAAACTTATGAAATTCTTCCAAAAATGCTAACTTCCACAATAGGCGCTGAAACGCTCCCGGGTCTTCCAAAACCCGATCCGGACATACGCCCAAGTCCGAAATCATCATACGAACCTGCTGGAACCTTCGAATCTTGATTTCGAGGTCGTTTACTCAGAAATCCAATCTTAGTCAATTCTTTCAACTTAAAGCTTCCGAAATGAGAATTCTCTTTCCAAATCAACTCCGAACTTCCCGGAATTCAATTCCGACCACGCGTACAAGTCATAATACCTGAAGTGAAGCTACTCGGGGTTTCAAACCACTGAACGACGCGCTAAAGCTCAAAACAACCGGTCGGGTCGTTACATTCACCACCACCACCAACCATAGCCGCCACCACTACCACTACCCACCATCTCCACCACCATCATCCTCAACCATAACCACACACTCACCCACCTTAACTACCACCACCAACCACCTCATCACCATCAATAATTATAGCCGGCACCGTCCACCATTATAAATAACCACCACCCACCATTATAAACTACCACCATCCACCATCATCTTCCTCAATCACAACCACCACACCATTATTAACTATCACCACCCACCACCACCATCCTCATCGCTATCACTCACCATTAGCTACTACGAAGAACCACTACCATGAATCAAAATCACCACCATCCATCGCCTCTAGTCGCACTCACAAGCACCTTCATTAGCCATCACCACCACCAACTACCATATATATATATATATATATATATATATATATATATATATATATATATATATATATTAGATTAATTAGTTTTTTATTTGAATTTATGACATTATTAATTTTTAATTAAAGATAAGTTCTATATATTCAAATATTTAAAAACAAAGAGTCTTAATCATTTAGTATTCAGATTATAAAACAAATCTTAATATTTAGATGCGCATTCAAATTCAGATGTCCGAATTTTGATGCACATCTTAATATTCAGATGTATTCAGATTCAATTGTCTTAATCTTTACAAAAAACAAATAAAACGTAAGAGTTGCGAAGATAGAAGCGATCATCTACTGCTAAATCTAATTTTCGCAATGTTTTAAAAATGACGACGAAATATAACGAGTGACTTAAAAAACGAACGAACATACCATCGTCTACTGCTAAATCTAACGGGATAATACATAATTTCCTTCCTGAACTTGTTTCGCTTTTTCAGTTGCACACTTAAACGTTGCGGGGGTCCTATGAC
>NC_031990.1:81466356-81480231 GCF_001879085.1 Nicotiana attenuata
CCCCCCCCCCCCCCCCCCCGATAATTGTTCGAAATGGTAAGTACCACCTTCTGTGAAAGTTTTCAAAGAATTAGTGTAACACGCGCGCCAATCAAGTTTTGTCACTTTTTTTTAGTTAAATAGTGCTTTTATTTTCTTTTTATTCATTAGTTCTTTCACTTTACCTTTTTTCTTCTCCTTTTATTTTATTTTTCTTTCTTCTTCTCCCTCAAAATTTCCGCCATTATGGCTCTCACCACAACCATTGTCATATTACCACCTCCACCATAGCCATCATTAAACAAACTAAATGGAAATTTGAAAATCAAAATCCCATCAAATTAAAATCAATAAAATAAATTCTCCACCAAATCATTTTACTTATATGCTCTGGTTAAACCATCGGAAAAGATTATTCATCTCCCATGTTCTAACGGGAAACGAAGAACTAAAGAAAAGGATAAGACTAATTCACTTTTGGTAACCATCAACGGTGATCTCTATTGTCAGAGGGACCACAAATCTACAACTTAAAGGAAGAGAAATTATCCGATAGCCATAGACACTACCTATACCAGAAACTAATTCAAGCACTAGAGATCTAATTTAAAGATGAAGTAAATGCAGGAGGGACTAAGGCTCTAGTTCAAGAAACTATGATGACCCGACAGCCCATTTATAG
Organism: Nicotiana attenuata; assembly: GCF_001879085.1. Classification (NCBI taxonomy): domain Eukaryota; kingdom Viridiplantae; phylum Streptophyta; class Magnoliopsida; order Solanales; family Solanaceae; genus Nicotiana; species Nicotiana attenuata. Next base: position 81,467,018 of record NC_031990.1, read on the forward strand.
TTTTAACCCTCAATTTTGGGATTTGAAACTCTGAATAGCTCCATTTAGTATTTCTCGATTTGCGTGCACAGTCCATGTCTTTTTTGTAAGGTTTTTATGTAAAAAATTAATTAAAATGTGAAATCGTGCTTTAAAACTCATTTGAGTTGACTTCGGTCAACATTTTGAACAAACTGACCCAGATTTATATTTCAACGGTCTCGATGGGTCCCTATCATGATTTGGGACTTGGGCATATGCCCTGATCGAATTCGAAGTCCCTAACTTGATTTATCTCAATTTGTTAAAAATTTGATGTTTAAAGGTTTAAAAAAATTTCAAGTTTGACCTTGTTTATTCTGGGTCTGGATTTTAGTTTTGGAACTTGGCATATTTTCATTACTATATTTATTACTTGTCTGCAAAATTTGGTGCAAAACAGAGTTGATTTGACGTGATTCGGACATCCGGTTGTTAAAATGAAAGCTCATAAGTTTCATTGAAAAATTCTTTCATTTTGGTGTCCGATTCGTAGTATTAGGTATTATTTTAAAACTAAATTCTGTGTTCCGAAGCCTTAAATATCTTATTTTAGCCTTTCACGATTTGCGCGCTCGGTCCAGGTATTTTTCCGGAAGGCTTATATGTTAAAAACTGATAAATAAAAAAAGTTGCCTTAAAATTAATTTGAGTTGACTTCGGACAACGTTTTGAGTAAACGGACTCGGATCCGTATTTTGACGGTCCCGTTGGGTCCGTATCAAAATATGGGACCTAGGCATATGCCCGAAATCGAATTCGGAGGTCCCTAACTCGAGTTATGATTTTTTGTGGAAAATTGAAAGTTTGAAGTTTAATGATTTTTAATAATTGACTAACGATTGATCTTGTTGACTGGGTCCGTATTTTGGTTCTGGAGCCCGATACAGGTCCATTATTATATCTATGACTTATCTATGAAATTTGGTGAGAAACGGAGTTTGTTTGACATGATTCAGACGTTCGATTGTGAAAATAGAAGTTTTAAAGTTTTCTTGAAAATTTCATTTGATTTGGTGTTCAATTCGTAGTTCTAGGTGTTATTTTGGCGATTTGATCGTGCGAGCAAGTTCTTATGATATTTTAGGATTTGTGCGCATGTTTGGTTTGGATCCCCGAGGGCTCGGGTGAATTTCGGATAGGATGCGGAGTGAATTGGACTTAGAAAACATAGCTGATGCATTTGGCTCGCATTTGCGAGCCTGGGCATGGCAGGGAGTACTCGTATTTGCGAGTAAAAAGTTCTCATGTGCGAACTTGCCAGTTCCGCTTTTGCGAAGGCAGAGTCGCATTTGTGACTCAACACTGTTGGGATTATCTTCGCACTTGCGAAGGATGGTCCGCATTTGCGATGGCATCAGGGTTCGTATTTGCGACCACTATATCGCAAATGCGATCACGGGGATTCTGAGGGGAGTTCGCAATTGCAACCTCTTTCTCGCAATTGCGATGTTCGCAATTGTGACCTCTTTCTCGCAATTGCAATGTTCGCAAATGCAAACACAACATTGCATTTGCGACATCAGCAGCTGTGTAAAACTTAAGTTAGACGGGATCTTTCTCTCATTCATCAAATATTCAAATCCTAGAACCCTAGAGGCAATTTTTCAAGAGCATTTCTTCCCCAAAATATTGGTAAGTGATTCTAACCCATTTTCTTTCAATCTTTCATTACATTTCACAAATCTTGAACCTAAAATCTAGGATTTTCATGGTGGAAATTGGGGATTTGGGTAGAATTAGTGATTCTTGAGAAATTGAGATTTAGACCTCAAGTTGCGGTCGGATTCCAAAACAAATTACATAACCGGGCTCGGGGGTGAATAGGTAATCGGATTTTGGTCCTAATTTTGTGTTTGGACCAAGCGGGCCCGGGAGTACTTTTATTGACTTTTTCAATAATGACCTAAATTGAATCTTTTGGAATCGTGGGTGATTCCTAAGGCTTATTTTGAATCGTTTGGTTGGTAATTTGCTAGATATTGTTGGTTCAGAGGCTTGTTTGAAAGGAAAAGCTGTGGATAAGCTTTGAGTGGTCTTTGGAGCGAGATAAGTGTTGTGTCTAACCTTGACTTGAGGGAACTAGGAACCCTCGGACTATATGCTATGTGATTCTCATTTCTATTCTTCTCTGTCGTGCGATTTTATTCTATCATTGTTGATTGGACCCTTCTATTATGTTCTCTCGTAGATGGCGAGAACGCGTACCGCATCATGAGCCGAGCAGCAGCCAGAGCCCCCAGTAGCAGCTCCTACGAGGGGTAGAGGCCGAGGCAAGGGCAGGGCTTAGCGCAGAGCTTGAGCAGCAGCACCAGCATCGGAGCCTCAAGTGGAGTTTGATGAAGAGGTTCCCGCCCAGGCTGTGCCTGTCGGACCAGCTCAGGTCCCGGATGGGTTCATCGCTACCCCCGTGCTTCAAGATGCCTTGGTCCGTTTGGTGGTCCTTATGGAGAGTGTGACTTAGGCCAGTACATTTCCCGTAGAACCAACCGTCTCTCAGGCTGGGGAGGAGCACAGACTCCCACTACTCAAACTCCGGAGCAGATAGCTCCCCAGTTTCAGACTCCATCAGCCTAGCCAGTTGGGATAGTTCAGTCGGGTGTTGCGGCACAGGCCGGTGATGGATCAACTATATCTTCTGAGGCTTTATGGAGATTGTATAGGTTTACTAAGCTCTTTCCAGTTCACTTCAGTGGTGCATCTTCAGAGGACCCCCAAGACTATCTTGATAGCTGTCATGAGGTGCTACGGAACATGGGTATAGACCAGTGGGGTCGATTTTGCTGCATTTCAGTTGTCGGGTTCCGCCAAGAAATGGTGGAGGGATTGTATTTTGACCAGACCAGCTAAGTCGCCTGCTCTTACTTGGGACCAGTTCTCTCGGCTATTTGTTGAGAAGTTCCTTCCTATCACTCAGAGAGAGAGCTACCGCAGGCAGTTCGAGCGCCTCCAGCAGGGCAGTATGACCGTCACCCAGTATGAGACCCGCTTTGTGGACTTAGCCCGTCATGCTATTCTTCTACTTCCTATCGATCGATCGATCGATCGATCGAGAGAGAGAGAGAGAGAGAGAGAGAGAGAGAGAGAGATAGAGAGAGAGAGAGAGAAGGAGGTTTATTGAGAGACTCGCTCATCCTATCAAGTTGTAGATGGCCAATGAGACCGGGAGTGAGATTTCTTTTCAGGAGGCTGCCAATATCGCCAAGCGGATCGAGGATGTTCTTTCTCAAGAGAGAGGGTAGAGGTCAGATAAGAGGCCTCGTCATTCCGGTGGTTTTAGTAGTTGCTCATCTGGAGGCAGGGGTACTTTTGGTAGGGGCCATCCTCCTAGGCCATATCAGCGCTTCAGACATCCCACAGCGCTTCACGGAGTCGTGGTCCTTATGTGCCTCTTTCTAGGCAAGAAGCCTATAGTGCACCGCCAGCTCCTATCAGTGCACCTCCTATTCAGTGTTACTATCGTGGCCATCCGGCCAGTTCGGGCCAGTCTCAGTTTCAGTAGCCATAGCACCAGGATGGATGTTATGAGTGTGGTGGTTTTGGGAATATCAGGAGGACTTGTCTGAGATTATTGGGCGGCACGTCACAGCAGAGTTCTGCACGTCACAGCAGAGTTCTCATGCCATGATTCCGGCAACAGTTGCATCGCCGCCCCTCAACCAGCTAGAGGTAGGGTTCAGGGAGCCAGAGGTAGAGGTCAGACCAGTAGAGGTGGAGGTCAGGCTGTTAGAGGTGGATTTTAGGTCACTAGAGGTGGAGGCCAGCCAGCGGGAGGCCGTCCTAGGGATATGGTTCAGAGTGGTGGGGCCCAGCCCCGATGTTATGCTTTCCTATCCAGGCATGAGGCCGAGTCATCTAACGCTATCATCACAAGTACGGGTTCAGTTTGCAGTAGAGATGCCTCAATTCTAATTAATCCGGGTTCTACTTATTCATACGTGTCGTCCTATTTTGCTTCATTTTGGTTATGCCTCATGATTCTTTTAGTGGTCCTGTGTATGTGTCCACACCTGTGGGAGATGCTATTGTAGTAGATCGTGTTTATCGTTCGTATGTGGTTACCATTGGTAGTCTTGAGACTAATGTATCTCTTCTACTTCTCGACATGGTTGATTTTGATGTCATTCTGGATATGGATTGGCTGTCACCTTATCATGCTATATTGGATCGTCACGCCAAGACGGTGACCTTAGCATTGCCGGGGTTGCCTCGATTAGAGCGGAGAGGGACTTTTGGCCATTCTACCAGTAGGGTTATCTCTTATATGAAGGCTCGACAGATGGTCCAGAAGGGTTGTCTAGCTTATTTGGCTTATGTTCGTGATTCTAGTGTGGAGATTCCTTCCATGGATTCAGTACCAGTTGTTCGTGAGTTTCCAAAGGTGTTTCTGGTAGACCTGTCGGGGATGCCACCCGACAGGGATATTGACTTTTGCATTGATTTGGCTCCAGGCAGTCAGCCATTTCTATTCCGCCATACCGTATGGCCCCGCCTTAGTTGAAAGAATTTAAGGAGAAATTATAAGATTTGCTTGATAAGGTCTTCATTAGACCTAGCGTCTTGCCTTGAGGTGCGCCTGTGTTGTTTGTGAAGAAGAAGGATGGATCGATGAGGATGTGCATAGATTACCGGCAATCGAACAAAGTCACTATCAAGAATAAGTATCCATTGCCAAGGATTGATGACTTATTCGATCATCTTCAAGGTGCCAAAGTGCTTTCGAAGATTGATTTGAGTTCTGACTACCATCAGTTGAGGATTCGGGCATCCGATGTCCCTAAGACAACTTTTCAGACTCGGTATGGGCATTATGAGTTTCTAGTGATGTCATTTGGGATGACAAATGCCCCAATCGCATTCATGGATTTGATGAACCGGGTGCTCAAGCCTTATCTAGATTCCTTTGTGATTGTGTTTATTGATGATATCTTGATCTACTCCCACAGTCAAGAGGAGCATGAGCAGCATCTTTGGATAGTTCTTTAGACTCTAAGAGACAGCCAGTTATATGCTAAACTTTCAAAATGCGAGTTTTGGTTAGATTCAGTCGCTTTCTTGGGGCACGTTGTATCAGCAGGGGGTATTCTTGTGGATCCTAAGAAGATTGAGGCAGTTCAGAACTGGCCTAGACCCATATCAACTACGGAGCTCCAGAGTTTCTTGGGATTGGCGGGATATTACCGTCAATTTATGGAGGGGTTCTCAACTATAGCAGCCCCGTTGACCAATTTGACCCAGAAGGGTGCCCCGTTAAGATGGTCAGACGAGTGTGAAGCGAGCTTTCAGAAGCTTAAAACTGCTTTGACTACGACGCTAGTGTTGGTGTTGCCCACAGGTTCCGGATCTTCTACGGTATATTGTGATGCATTTCATATTGGACTTGGAGCGGTATTGATGCAGGGCGGCAAGGTGATTGCATATGCATCGCGGCAGCTGAAGGTTCACGAGAAGAATTACCATGTTCATGACTTAGAGTTGGCAGCCATTGTTCATGCACTGAAGATTTGGAAGCACTATCTTTATGGTGTGTCGTGTGAGGTATTCACAGATCATCAGAGTTTGCAGTATTTGTTCAAGAAAAAGGAGCTCATATTGAGACAGAGGAGGTGGTTGGAGCTATTGAATGACTATGATATTACCATCTTGTATCATCCCAGAAAGGACAATGTGGTGGCCGATGCTTTGAGTAGAAAGTCAGTAAGTATGGGCAGCCTTGCATACATTCTAGTCGATGAGAGACTGCTTGCATTAGATGTTCAGGCTTTGGCCAATCAGTTCGTGAGGTTGGATATTTTCGAGCCCAGTCGTGTTCTAGCTGGTACGGTCGCTCGGTCTTCATTGTTTGAGCATATCAGGGAGTGGCAGTATGATGACCCTCATTTGTTTGTCCTTAGGGACACAGTGCGCCACGGAGATGCCAAGTAGGTTACGGTTGGAGATGATAGAGTTTAGAGGATGCAGGGTCATGTTTGTGTACCAAATGTGGATGGACTTCGTGAGTTGATTCTAGAGGAGGCCCACAGTTCCCGGTATTCTATTCATTCGGGCGCCGCCAAGATATATCAGGACTTGCGGCAGCATTATTGGTGGAGGAGGATGAAGAAGGACATAGTTGCATGTGTAGCTCGATGTCTAAATTGTCAGCAAATAAAGTATGAGCATCGGAGACCTGGTGGTTTGTTTCAGAAGATAGAGATTCCTAATGGAAGTGGGAGTGTATCACCATGGATTTCGTCGTTGGACTTCCACGGACTCAGAGGAAGTTCGATGCAGTTTGGTTCATTGTGGATAGGCTGACCAAGTCAGCACATTTCATTCCTGTGGAAGTTACCTATTTTTCTGAGCGATTGGAAGAGACTTACATCCGCGAGATCGTTCGTCTTCACGGTGTTCCCGTGTCTATCATTTCCGATCAAGGTATGCAGTTCACCTCGCACTTCTAGAAGGCAATACAACGTGTGTTGGGCACGCAGGTTGAATTGAGCACAGCATTTCATCCTCAGACGGACGGACAGTCCAAGTGCACTATTCAGATATTGGAGGATATGCTCCGCGCTTGTGTTATTGACTTCGGAGGCTCTTGGGATCAGTTCTTGCCACTTGAGGAGTTTGCCTACAACAACAGCTACCATTCGAGCATTCAGATGGCTCCCTTTGAGGCATTATACGGTATGCAGTGCCTATCGCCAATTGGATGGTTCGAGCCGGGGGAGGCTCGATTATTAGGTATAAATTTTGTACAGGATGCCTTGGATAAGGTCAAGATTATTCAGGATAGACTTCTCACAGCTCAGTCCAGGCAGAAGAGTTATATCGACCGTAAGGTTCGTGATGTTGCATTCATGGTCGGAGAGAGGGTGTTGCTCCGGGTGTTACCCATGAAGGGTGTAATGAGGTTTGGAAAGAAGGGCAACTTGAGCCCTAGGTACATCGAACCTTTTGAGATTCTTCAGCGAGTGGACGAGGTGGCTTACAAGCTCGCATTACCACCTAGTTTGTCAGCAACTCATTCGGTATTCCATGTGTCCATGCTCCGGAAGTATTACGGTGATCTATCTTATGTGCTAGATTTCAGCTCTGTCCAGTTGGGCAAGGATTTGACTTATGAGGAGGAGCCGGTGGCTATTATAGCCTGGCAGGTTTGCCAGTTGAGACCTAAGAGTTATCCTTCAGTTCGAGTGCAGTGGAGAGGTCAGCCCGTCGAGGCAGCTACTTGGGAGTCCGAGGCGCACATGTGGAGTAGATATCCCCACCTTTTCACCAGCTCAGGTACTTTTCTATGTCCGTTCGAGGACGAACAGTTGTTTTAGAAGTGGAGATTGTGATGGCCCGATAGGTCATCTCATATTTTAGAACTAAATTCTGTGTTCTGAAGCCTTAAATATCTTATTTTAGCCTTCCTCAATGTGTGTGCATGGTCCGGGTGTTTTTATGGAAGACTTATACGTTAAAAACTGATAAACATATGAATTTTTGCCTTAAAAATTAATTTGAGTTGACTTTGTTCAAAGTTTTGAGAAAACGGACTCGAATCCGTATCGAAATATGGGACCTGAGCGTATGCCAGGAATCGAATTCGAAGGTCCCTAGCTCGAGTTATGAATTTTTGTGGAAATTTAGAAGTCTGAAAGTTTAATGGTTTTTAAGAATTGACTGATGATTGATCTTGTTGATACCGGGTCCGTATTTTGGTTGCGGCATCTAGTATAGGTTCATTATTATATTTATGACTTGTCTATGAAATTTGGTGAGAAACGGAGTTAGTTTGACGTGATTCGGACGTTTGGTTGTGAAAATAGAAGTTTTAAAGTTTTCTTGAAAATTTCATTTGATTTGGTGTTCAATTCGTAGTTCTAGGTGTTATTTTGGCAATTTGATCGCTCGACCGAGTTCGTATAATGTTTTAGGATTTGTGCGCATGTTTGGTTTGGAGCCTCGAGGGCTCGGATGAGTTTCGAATAGGCTACGGAGTGAACTGGACTTAGAAAACATAGCTGATGCATTTTAGTTTCTGATGTTTGTTGGAGGTCTCGCATTTGCGAGATCTGGCTTGCATTTGCGAGCCTCGCATTTGCGAAGAAACATCGCATTTGCGAGCCCGGGCATGGAAGGGGGGGGGGGGAGTACTTGCATTTGCGAATAAAACGTTCGCATTTGCGAACTTGCCAGTTCCGCTTTTGCGAAGGCAGAGTCACATTTGTAACTCAGTACTGTTTGGATTATCTTCGCATTTTCAAAGGATGGTCCGCATTTGTGAGGGCATCAGGGTTCGCATTTGCAACCACTGTTGATACCTAATTTTTCCGTATATATTTTAAATATGCATAAATACCTTCAAAATAGCATATACATGCATATATAAGCATGCACAAGATTTTTTTTTCATAATTTTAGGGACTTAAATTGATTTATTTCCTTCCCTTTTATTCATAAAATTCCCAATAATTATTCCCCAAATTATTGTTATGGTGATTTAGTCATTTAATTTCTATATCTATGCCAAATATGGTTAAAATATTTTTATGCATTTTTTATAATTGCATTTGGTATTTTTTAAACTAAATTGCATATAATTGCAATAGTAGCCCATTTAATGTATAACTACCTTTATATGCGTAAAATTGATCTCCTATATTTTAAAATGTTAAATATCTATTTTAAATCATTTTAGTACACAAAATTATTTTCCAGAAATAATTTATTATTTATTATAAATTATATAGGGGAAAAGTGGCTATTTAAAATATAGCGAGATTTGCTTTCAATTGTAGCCCAATTTAAACCCAACCCCAACCCAATTTCAGATTAAAAACACCCGACCCAAGCCCTAAACCCGCCTACCCAACCCAAGACCTATTAAATCCTGGCCTTTAGATCAACGGCCTTCATGAGTTCTTCCTCTTTTATCCTAAACAACCCCTAACCCTATTTCATTTCTCAAATCCGCCGCCTCTGTATTCTCTCATCTCTTCTCCTCTCTCAACCCCTCAACCTAACCCTAGTTCCTTCAACTGCCGCCTCCCTTCTCCGGTCTTCTCCGGTGACCACCCTCCAATCCCTAAGCCTCCAATGGCTCCTCTATTGCCATGCTCACCTTCTTTGAGGTCTTCAACGGCCCTGGGCCACGCTAACTTGCATCTAGGGTTTGCCATCTGGTCTGTTCTTGGCTACTTCAGTATGATTCCAAGCGAAATCCTGCTGTACTTGTTACGATCCTTGAGATTTTGACAGGTTCTTTCATCTATACTTGGGTTTCTTCTGAAACCCTAATTTTTTGCTTACAACTCCTAGATCTGTACGATTTTTAAACGATTTGCGTCTATTTCTTTGATGTTTTACACTATCCTTGTAACTCTTTACAAGAATCATCAATTTCAAAGTGTTTTTACCTTCTTCTAAAATTAGGGTTTTCGGAACTTCTTCTAAGACTTTGTTTAAACCGATTCTTTATGTTTAAAACTTCTATCTCTTGCATATTTCGACTGATTCTATGATTTTACTCCCTTTCCAACTCGCCTATGTTGAAAACCCTAATTTCTTAGTTCTAATCTTGGGTTTCTGAGTTTGGTTTTGATAACATGTTCAGTTAATCCAAATGTTTCTATGATTCTGTGATTTTACCCTATGATTGCTTGTTACCCTAATTATGGTTATCTCTGCCTATTGTGTGATTTTGCCCTACTTTGTTCACCAATGTTTCTGATTCTTCACTTCTCCTACCTGTATCATGCTTGTTCTACTAATTCAGACTATGCTCTACATGAATCCCTAATTTATATACGATTTTTGTCCTACTCGACCTCTTAGAGTTCTGGTTTTTTGCTTGCTATGTGCTTGTTCTTGTAAAGTTGTGTTAAATCAGTGCTATTTTTTATTTTTGGATCCTTGAATCTTTGTGACTGATCTTTCACTGATTTTGCATGATATCTCTACTGTTTTTTAACCTTGTAGAATATTTTCTGACCTTATTCTGCGGTCAATTATGCTACTAATTGATTTCTTAAGTTCTTTCCTTGATTGAAATATGCTGGACCTAGCCTCTATTACGCGTTGAGTACTTGTACTATGTTAAAAATATTTCCTTATTAGTTATGCTCAGCCTTATACGATTCCCTTCCTTATTTGTTACATGTTTATTACCATTTGATGTTAACTCCTCAATTAAAGGGAGTACTTACCTTGATTTTGTGACTGATTGATTCCGAGTCCCCATAATTACTGATGAACTTTGATTTTTACCTTATTTGCTACCTGCTTTCAAACTATATATACACGCTCTCTTGTTAGCACAAACACACGAACACTCTTGGTTCAAAAGCTCTCTCTCTCTCACACACATAAACTTTCTGCTCTCCTTTGTGCTACTAGCCACTATTCTACGTTAGCCGGCTGCAAGCCAAGGCTAACCATTGTGTTCTCCTGCTCTTTCACTTTGCTTACTGTCTTCTTTACTGGTATGTTCTAGTTTCAATTCGAGTTCCAACAACAATATGGTTCTTTTATTGCTTCAGTTCATCCTGTTTCTAGTTTGCTTCTATTTATGGTTTTGTTGTGAAACTTGTAGTTGATGTTTACGTTATTAGCATGTTATGTACTCCCCTTACTTAAGATCAGTATATTACCCCCTGTGTGTTGTTTCTGAACATGTCTGCACCAATTATCTCTACCTGTTATGTGTTTACCACCATGTGCTCCATGTATCCCCAGATCCCTATCACCCCTGTATGTAAGTTTGTTCTTTATGTCTGGTTCTGTGACTGTGTCTGGTCAACTATTTTTGAACATATCTATACCAATTCCTAGACCTTTGCTTGATTATGTGTTTACAATCAGGTGTTCTATCTATCCCCAAATCCCTTGACCCCTGTTTGTGACTACTGAACATGCTTTGGTTCTGTGACTCCTGGCTGTGTATGAACCTATCTTAAAGGTGTTGTGTTTGGACTTTTGTTCACTACTCCAATCTCTTTTCAAACTGTCTCTGTTGTTTTACTGAATTATTTTCAAACAAACTTCCTTTTATTACAGTTTTTCCATTAAAACCTTTCAACTTGTGTCAAGCACTCCCACTCTACTCCTAAGTCAATAGGTTCTGCCCTCTCCAGTATGTGTACTGCCTTGGGATCTCCTTGAGAACCCTCTGAACTCTGGCATGCTGAGGCTGGCCCTTCCACACTGCACTTATTCAATTTGGTTACCAAGTCTAGGTGTAAGGACTGCCCGGGATCCTTGAGATCCTTAGGGAACTTTGATACACCTGGACTATGACATTGTCTATGGAATTTGGGTATTTGAGGCTATTGGAGGCTTTGGAACCTGGGCCTAATTGAAGGCTCCCTATAGAATAACTTCTTATTTTCTTATTTACTTATGTAATTCATTCATATGGTCTGTAATAACTTGTAAACAAATATTGGGGTAATTAGTGAAAGGGATGGGTAGCTCCATGTTTATGGGGTAATACGGGTAAAAATCATGCTTATAGGACTTTACATTTTAATCTGATTGCCTTACCAAGTAGGAATCATGCTTATAGGGCTTTACATCTTGTCATGTTATCTCACCATGCTACAAATCATGCTTATAGGTTTCAAATAATTCTGTAATAGAAATCATGTCTGCAAGTCTTAAAATCAGCTTCACAAATAGATGCCATGCTGATAGGATTTAATCCAGATTCTGTTATAACAAGTGCTTATGTATGTTTCCATGCCTGCAAGTCTTTAAAATCAGTATTAAACTTAGATATCATGCCTATAGGGAAAAATATCAAATCCTGCCTATGGATCTCGCCTAGGTTTAGTTTAAATAACTCAATCCGGTTAAGTTCAGTTCACTTCTGAATTGGTTTAATTAAGTGGTTTATATTTCCCTGAAACGAGTTCTTTTAAAAACTACTTTAATCTATCATTAGACAGCATGCCCATAGGGATTTAAAAGTCTGTTTTAAAATCTTTCCTGTTTTACTATAAAATGTAGTCATCAGTATTCCGCGTATAGGCAAGCCTGTAGGGCGTTTTCAAAACTTGCAATCCTGAAACTGTTTCTATGACTTAATGTTTTTCTGATCCTAACAGGCTTTAAAAAACCAATAGGCAACTGCTAGGGTCATTACTCCTGAGTTTCTAAAATAAATTGCTTGTCTTCTGCATATTCACCTAGACATCCTGTCTCAGGATACTGTTTAATAAAAAGCCCTTAATTGTGCTTGAGTCGTGCTGTTTATGTGCCTTATTTGAGGAGGAAACTTTGAGCCTCTAATTGCTCCCTTTTATCTTATGTGCTAAAAGTCCTAATTGTTTTGCCTGTCGCCTTAGAATTTTCACCTTTAAAACCTTAGGGGTCTGTCTAGAACCACCTATAGGTAGAGGTCCTAAATCCCTCCATGACCATTAAGAAGGGACGGGTAATAGCACGCAATAGAGATTGTTGACCAAACACTCGCTTTGAATGACCACTAAGGGGATGGGAAGGGTAGATATGGGATATGATGACTACGCGCTAATATCACGAGTAGCCCCTCATGAGGAGTGTTTACCGGACATTGTGTGGGGTGATCCTATAGGCTAACCAACCTAGGACTCCTCCTTTACCAAAATTCCTTTTTCTATTTAAAACCTTTGTTTACAACTTGTTCAAAAGATCTTTATTACTTGAGTTACCCAACGTGCTTTACTTGCAACCTATTTGATTCAACTGTTTATTTATATGGACTAATTTGTGAATATAAGTTCGGCCGGGACCCATAGTTGTGGACCAAGAGGGGTGCCTAACACCTTCCCCTCGAGGTTATTTCGAGCCCTTACCCTAAATCTCTAGTAATGCAAACCAATCCAAGAGTTAATCACTCTAGGTGCCCTAACGCACCATAACTCGTTAGGTGGCGACTCTTCAAATACCCAATTCTCAAAAGGAAATGAGTTATCACATAATGCTCTATGGTGGGCCGGGCTGGGACCGGGCCCGCGGTCTTAACGGGCTAAACGGTCCTGGCGGGCCGGTCCCCAATGGTGCAGGAGGCCCGTCGCGGGCCGGTTCTCTTCTATAAGCCCATGAGCCCGAGACCGGCAGGCGGGCCAGGGCCAGTTCAACCGGGCCTAACGGGCTCCAACGGCTATTTTTAGAAAAAAAAAATTTTAAAAAAAAGACCAACGGTCAGATTTTTAAAATCTAGCCGTTGGCCTTCATAATTTATC